>NW_015112965.1:216426-304583 GCF_001443285.1 Poecilia latipinna | reverse complement strand
ATAAGAACGAGAGTGGGGTACTGTTTTAGACCAATTTGACTCAACTTTATTTTGATTTGTGGCCCACTCTTTCTAAAGATTTAAAAGTGAATGAAATCCGGTCTGTTCAGCATGGCCACTCTTGAATATGTTCTATAAAAATTGATGTTTGAGCCCCACTCACACAAATACCAGAAGAAGATTCCTAAATTTCCAGAAAAAGAAAGCAGTCCCCCCCCCCCCCCCCAAGATCTTGACTCCTCGCTTTAGCCCTTCGGTGAGGAATTCAGCAGTAAGAATTGACGATGATGTTTTTATTGGCTCCCATATCAATTATTGTAATTAACTTTATGTTGGAGCTAAGCAGGGTTCCCTTATTTGTTGATACATACTTGAAGACACAGTCACATCACTTCTGTACTCCATTCACTGGCTAACAGTGTATTTTAAAGTTGCACCTTTTTATTTATGTGACCTTTTACAAACATTACTGACCAACATCTTCCCTAGGTCAAAGTTCAAACAGTGTGGTAACCATTCCTTTGCAAAAGTTGGTCCATACCAGAGAAATTCATGCTTACCATTAATGAACTATTCCTGTTTAAAGCTAAGCTAAAACATATTTGCTTAGAGTTGCTTTTAGCACATAGTAGCACTATGAAACTTATGTTAATCTGTTTTTAATCTGTCTTTATTCTAGTCTATTACTTTTGTCGCATTTTTATTGTTGCTCTAATAGAAAGCACTTTGACTCAGTAGTGACTGTTGTGAAGTGCTGTACAAATAAAAATGCATTTTTTTAAGATGTTTAAAAAAAACCCTTGTATTGTGAAGTGATCCGGCCTTTCATAAAATAGTGTCAAAAGCCATAAGAAATCCTGTAACAGCTTTCCACAAATCTTGCATTGTGGCAATCCATGCTTTTTAACCTCACAGTTTGTCATCAAGGCAAGAGAAAGTGAAACTAATTTGGACACCTACTTACCAATCTCCAGTGCCTTTTTGGCTTGAATTAGTTTAGCCAAATTGGCCATGAACTGCGCCTGCTCACAGGCGACCATCATTAAGTTCCCGGAGTCCTGCATCGTCCTCTAAAAGCAGCGAACAGACACTGATCACATACAATTTCCTGAAACCTGATCGTATCTGACCACACAGGACTCACAAAAGCAGTACTCCAATACTGACCAGGCGGAGGCTTTTCAGAACCGGATGTTCCCTCAGCGAATGATTAAGCACATACTGCATCAGTGGGTTGTCTTTTCCCCCAACGTGACTTTTGGAGATGCTCATTCTGAATGATTTCTTTTTTCCTGAGGGCACACATGAAACAATAAGGATCTCAAGAGTCCAGACCTCATGAAATTGCAGTCTGGTATAGGGGCTGTTATTAAATTGAGAAGTAATCCAGGGAAAATTACCTCAGAAGGAAAATGAAATTTAAGTATTTGAAGCAACAGACGCTGCGATAAGACAACATACAAAGGAAATAGTGACGTGATTTAATGTTGTAGCTTTAGGGAAACATAATAGGTTGACAAGAGATTTGTATCCGATATAGAACATTGAGGAGAGCCATAAAGAAACCAAGAAAAAGTAAATGGGCGGTATGCAATAAATCTTAAAATTTATTAAGATACACACTACACATGAAAGTTATCTTGACTGAATAATTTAGCTTTACTAAGTGCAGAATTTGTTTTGTGTAGATCTGTTTCTCAAATCCATTTACTGGGACATCTTGGTCTCCTAGCACAATGGACATAACAGAAAAGGTTCAGTTAAAAAGTGAAATATATACACACACAGTGAAATATTATGTTTTATTAAACTATCATAAAGCTTAACATATCAAATAGAAAAATTCAAGGGGTAAATAATTATTTTGAAACGGGATATTTCATCAAAGTTTAAACAGTTGTCTCAGATTTAGGTTTAAGGAGTCATCGCATTTATAAAAAAGCTAAATTGTATTACTTTAAAACCCCAGTTACACTAAAACGGTGTTCTCCTTATCATTGATTTTTTTTAAAACCCTAAATAAATTAACATTTGAAAATCTAACACACATTCACACAAACCACCAGACTAATCCTGAAGGATTTCTTCTCTTATGTTATTTTTGCAGCACTTAAATTAGATCAATAAATGATAATATGGACAATTTCGACTTTTCCATCCAACTTACACACACACACACACACACACGCGCAAACCTGTTCCTGGAAGGTTACCTGGAAAGCCTTTGTAAATCTCAGACTGTATTTACAACATTAATAAGAGCCGAACCTCTTCGCTCTTACCAAGGACATATCCTGCGACGAAAACAACCCCGACGGCGAGAGAGCCAACCAGAGCCTCTTTGGAAATATTGCGATAATACATGTTTTGTAAAGATCGATAAATATCCACGCAGGATTACACAGAAGGGCAGCGCAGGCTCTTCCGTGTTGCCGCAGCTACTTTACCGTAATACTGACAGGAAAATACGACGGCGCATAAGACGCAAAAGAACATAATTAACCAAAGTCCTCGCCTGTTGAGCAATGTGCTAAATGGAAATGATGCCCAAGAATGTTAATCATAAGGAATGACAAAAGGGAATTATTATGCAATCGAATGAGCAAGGTACCGTTACTGGCTGCAAAGGCATGACTTAAAGCGTTAAACGCAGCTCAGTCCTTTAAACAATATTTAACTCACCACTTTTAAAGTCAGGAAACCTCCTTCCCTGGGCTGCTATTACTGAGGCGATTCCTTCTTAAATGAGCCCTGAAAACCTGGGAAGTCGTGTGTGTTTAACAGTGATCATGTGATGAGCTGACGCTTTTGTGACACGATGGTAAAAAACAAAACAGACGCCCCCTGTCAGAACTGAGGTTCTCTGCAGATTCTTGGCCCATTTAATAGAAAATGTTTAAGGTTTTATGATGCTGTCCAGATATTGGGGGACAGGAGAAGTTATAAGAAAAGTCTTGTTTAAGGACTTTTATTGTGAAAACCTAATATTTACACCTCTTTTTCTAAATTGAATTTTCAATGTATTCAGTCTGAGATGGGCTGCTTGTATAAATTCTCCCAGGGATTGAATTTCATGCGGCTCAACCTGCATTATTGGTCAATAGCGTGGACACACATTTATTGCTTTCTTTTCAGGATTAAAACTGAAAGCCACGCCTTACTTTTAGTACATTTAACAAACAATTATTTTGGGTGTGACACATCAAATACATAAAGTATTTGAGTGGAGGAACTGGTTGATGGCGTTACTAGTTTCGCCATCTAGAAATCTGGTGACTTCTGACTTTAACCAGAAGTCGGCTGAGCTTTAGTTGACTTCTGGCTAAAGTTAAACTCTTTCTGAGTGAAAGTGGCATTGGAAAGGCTACGGATGTTTTCATTAGCTCATCCTGTACCAATTATTGTAATTACCCTTATATGGAATAAACCAGGGCTCCCTCAATGTCGCCTGTTGATAAACATTTGAAGACACAATCACATCACTTCTGGACCCCATTCACTGGCGCCCAGTGTATTTTAAAGTTGTTAATGGCATTGCACCTTCTTATTTAAGTGACCTTTTACAAACTTTACCCAGAGCTCTTTGGTCTGCTGACCAACATCTTCGCCAGGTCAAAGTTCAAACAGTGTGGTGACCATTCGTTTGTGAAAGCTGTGAAATTCATGACCTTTAAATTGCATTGCTTTGTGTCTGTCACATCAGACACATTAAAGTTTGAGTTTTGTGACATTTCTCTAACAAATAGAATGCAAATGTAACATTAAGTGTTTATGTGTAGTGGATAATTCTGAAGTGGAAGGAAAATATTGCATGGCTTTAATTTAAATATATATGATATTAAAAGTGTGGCATTCATTTATAGCTAGGCCCGTTTATTCTGATACCTCTAAATGAAAACCAGTACAACTAACTGCCAAATTGACAAGTAGCATCCACTTAAGTATAATTAAATCTCAGTATAAATCCATTTGTTTCGTCAAGTTTTTCCTCCCACTAAATTTTCCATTAGTTTATTTGGGTTCAATGCTAAATGCCCACTTCTTCAACAATGACCTTTTGTGTTTGACAAACAACTTTAACATCACCAGTCTCATATTTGTGTGGGCCATAACATAATAGTGCATCAGAAATTCACTGTTAGTACTACGTAATGTTTTAGTTTTCTGAGAACTGGAATTTTGTGTTTTTCAGTCACTGGAAGCCACAATAAAAGTGAAGACTTAATTATGTCACATATTAAATGTATAGAATAGGTTTAACTTTTTAAAATTGAATTACATTATTATTCAATTATTATTAAATAATTATTAAATCAAACCTTTTGACGTTTGTAATTTATTGAGATGCAACTACATTAACTACTTTTACCTTAAGCCCAGTTGAAACATTTTGAAATAGCCCTAAAAGCAATGAGTCCAAAGATAAACATTTAAGCTACTTTACTAATATTCCTTTCCGCTGCTCGAAAATATCTTCCCTGAAGAAGAAAACTGCCTTCTTTTTCGCTGAAACATTAAGTTGAGGTGCTACTTCCTTCAATCACCACACGGGGGGGCTGCAGTATTGGCAGCCCTTCCGTCTGCAACGCACACAAATGCTGGGGAAGGAGGCAACGGGTTGGTAAGTTGTTTAATTATGTTTACTCCCAAAAATTAAAACGGAAGCAAATTGGACTAGTTATAACAAATTGGACCGTTATAACATAAAGACAGAACAAGCAAAGAAATGGTGAGAATCTGCTGGACCTAGAAAAGAAACAGTGGCTGCAAGGTGACATGATGAGTAAATGAGAGCAGGTGTGACTAAAACAAACGGAGTTCCGGGCTGCTAACAAAAGCAAATAAATTAAATGTAATAAATTACATGAATCAACCACCAAAATTCCTTTGGAGCCAAATATTGTATTTGGTGGTTCCAAATATCTTTGTATTTTGGAACCACCAAAATACAAAGATATCAAAAAAGGGAATAAATCCACAGACTGTTTTCTGAGCTTATCGAATACAAAAAATATGCTTCTGCAACCTTTGGTGTATTGCTTTCTGTACAAATATTTATACACAAATATAACAAAATACTAAATAGTCCTCACCACGAACTGCTTTGAATGCCTCCATGAAGCGACGAGAAGTTCAAACTGTGGTCATGCAGAGAAACTCAAGATTAATCTGTGAAAGTTCGACTGCCCCCTTCTGGTTAAATATACGAACTGAGTCACTGGAATTTTTTAAACATTTTAAAATTCTGGAATTACTCCTATTTAACAAATAGTAGACTTTGTGCACTATAATCTAAAAACTACACTTCTACTTGTGCTCTGACTTTGTGCATCAGTAATGTTTTTTTATCCTGATTTTATTTATTTAGTAATGTATGTGATTTATTTTGCTAACTACTACTAGTTCCCTACAGTTCTTAAAATGGGCTGAATCGTTTTAAAAATTGTGGCAAGTTATGCTTTTCACTCAGGCTGTAAGGTGTTCATTGTGTGAGACGCTTGGTGAGATGATGTCATTGTTTCCCACTTGTAATGCCAGTATTCATGCACAAAGGGGCAGTGATTACATTGCAAATAAACTTACACATGTCTCAGCTGTCTGGTTTGTCCACAAAAAGCTATTTTTCACATTTCTGGAGTAATGGTTGTTAATCTGAAAAATGTATTAGTTTTTTTTCTCTATTGGTCTCTAAAGAAATAATAGAACATTTTCTTTTGTATGTTTGTGTTTATGTGAAAAGAGGCAGGATAAGCTCCATTATTTTGAGCAAATTGGACACCCTAACCCTAAATGTCTTATTTAAATGTCCTAAATGTCTTATTTATCAATAAAATAAAGGAATTAAACTATGATACACTGCATAACATTGAACATAATTGTATCAATCTAATCTGCTATTGATTTCAGCAATAAAAGATTAAACTCTCCGCTTGTTCATTTACTTTTAGATTCTCACTCTGCTTCCTGACTTATGGTTCGCAAGACAGTGGTAGGCAGTGACAGAGTCCAGACAAAAGGAAAGAATAGAGTAACCCCCCCCACAAGGAGAGTTGGGACGTTAACATCTGGGCTGGAGAGGTGTGACGTTTGCTTCAGAATAAACCTCTGCTGTGAGTAAATGCAAAAGCAGAGACACAACATTGGCCGGTTTGGCTTTGATGTTATGGACAACTTTTAGCGACTACAAGTAGTACCCGCAGTCTTCTGCAGAGTCCTGGGAGATTAGTTTTTATTTTTATTTTTATTTTACTAGTTTCTAGGGACTAAAAAAGGATGAAGGACCTTAAAGACTCAACCATACAGGCTCCGGTCTGACATGAGTTTACATATTTACCTTTTCACAGCCCATTTTTTTTCTAATTTAAGAAAGAGACACAATGAAAACCACCAGAAAACCACCAGAAGTATTTTCAGCAGCATTATTTATTTATTTTCTTTGCATTATTTATTTATTTTCTTTAAAGGCAGACAGGTTGTTGTTCTGTGTAGCTCACTATTTTACATCTTTAATGGAATTCTGATTGTGCAGTACCTTGCAACACCTGCGAGCTGAGTTTTTCATTCAGTGTGTTTTGTTGCGATTTTATGTGATGCATTAACCCAAAGTAGTGCATCATTACAAAGTGGAATAAAAAAATTAATAGCTTCTAATTTTTTAAAATGAAAATTTCAATTTGGAGGTTTCTCTCTGACAATTTTGCACATTTACAGATCTCTAGGGATGAAAATTTCTGCCAGTTTGCAGTCAAATTTAGCGTTAAAGTGCCTATGAATATCAAGTGTCAAGTCTTGCCACAGATTCTCAGTTAAATTGAGGTTTGCACTTTCACTGCACCTTTCTCAGACATGAAGGAGCTTTAAACTGTTCGTTTGTAACTCAGGCTGTATGCTTGTGGTTGTTGTCCTGTTGGAGGGTAAACCTCCACCCAAGTTTATTTCAGCCTCTAAAAGGTTTTCTTCCAGGTTTGTTCTATATTTAGCATCATCCATGCTCTGATTAACTCTGACCAGCTTCTGTAGCCATACTAAACAAAAAATATTTAAATCGCATGATTATTTTATGAACTCGCATAAATATGTTGTATATGAAAAGTCTGTGCTTTCTAAGCCTGATGAGGCAATATTCTTCATATCATTTAGTTGATGAAAACTTTATGGCTATCTCTGTACTTGGCATTAGACAGCTCCTCTGCGACTAGCTTTATTAGTTGTTCTCATCTTTACCCTTTGTTAAAACTTTATTACCGAGCAAACATGCCCCCACAAACTCCACTGCTGAGCTTTTTCTCCTTGCCAGACAATGAAATGTCATGTACGCCTCTTGTCTCAGCTCTGGAGCTTGACTTTGGCAGCAGTCTTTCTCTTTGACTGACATATGAGCGAGTGATACAGCCCCATCAAAAAGTGCTGCCTGACAGTTTGATATGACAGGCCTCTTCAGACCAAATATACTCCTCATTCCAGGCGCTACATCATCCTGACAAGACGAAAAGTGCTTAAAAATTTGATTTGGCTCTCAGTAGTTTAATGGAGATTTCAGTGTGAAATTATGGGAAAAAAAAACAAAAAAAAAACACTTTCAGATATTATTCCTATTATACATTTGCTCATTGTTAGATTTTTATAAAATCAAAACTGTTTGTTAGTTTATATTTTGCTATGAAATGTCAGAGAATTTGGGGGTCTGATTGGATGTGAGTGAATTCTGCTGGGTTTCTGTCTCATTTATCAAAAAGGATTCCTGTTTGATAATTTTTAAAAACATTTTGTAGTGTTTGTGTTGATGTGAACAAAAACGATTATTTTTCAAATGTAAAGTCAACAAAGTTTTACAGTCATTGTTAAAATATCAGACTTGTCTAAACAAGTGGATTTAGTGGCTACATTAAACACTCACCCAGAGTGAAGCAGGATAAATCATGGGATCAGTGGATTATTTATCACCTCTTTCCATTAGATGAGCAATCAAGACGAAGGTGGAATCTAAATTGAAGCAACCACTGAAAACCTTGTGTTTTTTCTCCTTTTCCTTTGTCTTGACTTGCCCTGTAACCACCAGAGTCTGAAAATGACTGTCGTCGCTGAGAGCAGATCAGGTCTGACTTTAGGTTTACAAAATAACAGCCTCATAGGACTGGCAGGAATTCATGAAATCCCAGTTTTTCCATTCCTGCCAGCATTGTCACTGTACAGAGTAAAAGTTTCACTACAGAATGATCACATACATAATTTGGAAGTATACACAATCCCAGGTCAATGTCAAAATAAATTAGAGTTTCTGCTCCCTTCTCCATCTGTAGCACCGGAGTAGATGCAGTAGTTACATACCAGGATACGTAATCGAAGGCTATTTCTTCTCATCCCGTTTATTATCCCATTTAACGTGTAAGTTTGATGTTTCTGCATGTTTCTATTTGTATTTGCTCTTTGAAAACTATTTGTTATGCTGGTTTGGAAGCCACAACTACAAATCATGCAAAGCATCATGGGTTATAGAGTTCCTTTCCATTGAAGTAGCTTTTGCTGTTCACAAAATTACCCTTACAGCATAAACTTATGGTAGATGATTTGTTCTAATAATGTCTAATGATCAGCCCAACTGGACTAACATCAAGCAAAAGCATTATTTAATACTACCTCATTACAGTGCTTATCTACCTAAATGCTGCAATTTGTGTAGCTCAAGGGAGTTTAAAACCATTGTTTTTCTAACTTTCTGTAGAAGCTAGCTGTGCTGCAGTGATGATGCTAGCTTTTCACTAAGGAGGAACAAGTGCGCCTTCGGTTTCAGCTGGTTTATCTGTTTTTATCGTTTTCATCTGCTTCTACAATATTGCAAAAGCTAGCAGCTGTTTCAGCAGAATCTCAGCTTAAGTAAAACAAAAATAATTTCTTTTGCTGCTGATGGAGGTTGATTTTGCACTAAGTTGTGTTTTTGCATTCACTATGAGGATTCCCCTACCCTCTATTTCAGACTGCATTAGAAAAAAATCAACTGTAGTACCTATAAAGTCACAATGTTTTTAAGTGCTCTTCAACCCAGGACGCCTCATCCAATATGGCTACTGAAAGAATAAAATTCAATGTGGACTTTTTATTTGCCTGTTTGAAGGGCTGTATTTCCTTATATCTGCTGCCCACACAAATCTGTTAATGGTCTTTTTTTTTTAACATGGGTTAAGTGTTTAATAATTTTGATAAAAAAAAAAAGTTATTAGCTTGTTTTGCTAATAGAAAGTTGACGTGGTTGC
This sequence comes from Poecilia latipinna, assembly GCF_001443285.1. NCBI lineage: Eukaryota > Metazoa > Chordata > Actinopteri > Cyprinodontiformes > Poeciliidae > Poecilia > Poecilia latipinna. Next base: position 295,332 of record NW_015112965.1, on the reverse strand, counting down.
TGAGAACATCAGAGAACTCTCCCACTGCTTTTGCTTTTCCACCACACCATTAAGTGAAGTAACCTGCATCATTCCAAGATACAGGTGCTAAGTTATGACTCCTGCGGTAAATTGGACCCACACTGCTGTCTGTGTTTTGTGGGTAATGAGTGAATCAAATGGGAGAAGTGATGCACCAAACCAGGCTGAGCGGTTAAACAAGATTAATGTGATTGGGTTTGGTTATAAGTCGAGTCTACTGTGAGAAAATGCAGCAGTGCTCAGATTGATGCCATGCATGTTTGTGCAAATTTAACCTTAGCTTCAACTCTTGTAAAAATGACTGTGTACAGGCATATGGAAAAAAAAAAAAAAATCCCAACAATTTTTATGTCTGAAACTAATTCCTTGTTTGTGTGAACAAACATGGCAATTGTTGAGCTGGAGATTTAATTTATACACATAATTATCATTTTAGAGTCACATGAAAAATAATTAATAAACTAAATTACATGTTTTTGTGAATTATTAATGGATTTTTTTTTTATGTTTACTACCATTAGCAGGAAGATTTGTTGACTAATTATTCTTGTACATGTTCTGTCATCACATGGGCGTGTTAATCCTCATCACTGTGATTTGCCTACATGCAACCCTCCTATTTAGCTCGTAAAATGTATAAACCTTAATGATTCATGGCAACCATTTACATAATTTATAATTAAATCACAACCTGATGGCCTGGAATTTATTAATAGTGAAAGTGAATGTGCCACGGTTGTAATATACTAATTAATATCTCCAGTTATCATTGGCACGTTGCTCGCTTGGCTGGGGTCTGGTTCTGGGGCAGGAATAATACATTGCAGCAACGAATTATATGTGCATTTAACTGGGAATGTCCTGGAGTGATGGCCACAATATGCATTTGCCTAAAGAGCTTAATAAGGGAATTGGTTTTATCAGAGTTGTCACATGTTCTGTCTAGTCATTATGAACACTGTGTAGATGGGGCAAATGCATTTTCATCCTCCAGCTCCAGATCAGGGCTGCAGGGCATCTTTAACACATTTCCCACAGTCACACTCACCCTAAACCATACGTGCTCTCTCTGACACACTTCATCCTGTAAACTATAGTAAAAGAAAAAACTGCCTGACTGAGATATGTTTTACTTATTATTAAATAGTCTTCAGTGATGAAATGTTGAATTGCAATATCATTGGCCCTATTTTTTCCGGTTATATAGCTTTTCATGTATTTTTGGATTTTTTTTGGAATTTTGAATGTGAAAATATTCATTTAATTCTTTTAATGTAATATACATTTTATAAGTCAAACCAGAAATATACAGTAGGACATATTATTCATTCACTTTTGGTTTTATTGTGCAGGTGGTTAGTTATTTGATTTTCCATTAATTTGATCAAAAAAAGGGTTCAAATTGAAGAAAACTATTTTCACGTTTAAGTTTTTAAACAATGGACCGCTTACTGCCTTTCTATTTTTATTTTTTAGTTTTTTTTATGCAACTTGTATGCAAAAAAACCTGAAATTTGTTATTAATTTTTAAAATGTAAGATTCCCCATGGGGTATTACCATGAATTGATCAACTCTGTTGTTATTTCTCAGATAGTTTATAGCTAAACTTTCAATAAATTAAATTTATTTTCGGTTTATTATTTCATATATTTTTTTGGAATCTTTATTTATTTACTGGTTTATCATCAGATTTTTCAATACTAGTAAATCAATGAAATACTTTCCTTGTAAATGTTAATGCATATTTAAACAAATAATGTGTTTTCAAGTAGTTGTTTTTGCCCGTAATATGCTAATCTTCTCATGAATATGAGGTTGATTCTCCAGTAACTATCTCCTGTTAATGCCTGAATCTGGATTTGAGGAAGTGACTCCTTTTAGCCATGAGTAAATGTGGTAAAACCTTTATAAACATTCCTCCTCCTGCTAAAGTGCAGTGCACAATAAGCAAACCAAAACCAACCCAAGGCAAAGATCCATTTTATTAGAGGTGGTTATAAGCTTATAAGCTTTGCGATGTGCTGCAGTTACATTATTTACAAAAACACAAAGGTCAGATCTTTTTCCCTCCCTCGTCTCATGAGCTTATTATATTCTGAGTTCAGACAATTAATTCAGAAGCGAACATCTATTAACTCTTTCTGCAGCATTGGACAAACAAAGGAGTCCCCTTCACTAATGCTCCCAGAGGCTTTACCACTATCTATTGATCTGCTGTCAGCCAATTTTGCCGTGACTTATGCCCTGCTTAATTCCCATTACTGTGCACACTGAAGCCTTATCAGGGAAAACAATAGGCTTGTTGTCACTGAGGGTAAAAATATGAGCAGGCCTGTGACAGTGCGAGCGCAAACTCATGACTTCAGCTCCACAAGCCCTCTTGGTGACCTCTGCACTCATGTAAGCCAGCTTTAAACCCCGTTGCCAGAACGCTAAGCTCATTCTGGATTGTTTGCAGATGAATCAGAAAATTGGATCTTGCTCATTTCATTAAAAAAAAAAAAGAGCCCCCAAAAGAAACCACTGGGTCGGCTCTTCAGCCATAAAGCTGTCGCTCTGATGTGTCTGCAGCAATGATGCTCTTCAATTCCTGCATGGCTCCTCTCCTGCTCCTCAACTGCAGCTGCTATCTCCTCCTTTCAATTATGTTTCTCTGCTCTTTGAGACAAAGAGTAATAAAGCTATAAATCGCGACTCCTGCAGAAGGTATGGACATTCTGTCTCTGAGCCGCAGTTGAAACTGCCATAAACCACACACAAAGTCACAGATAAGGATTTACAGTTATTTAACATCATCCTTGTCCACTGAATCACAATGATAAGAGAATTAAGCAATGGCTATAGCTTCTTTGTCCCCTTGCCATTGATTTTCTTTTTCCTTTTCTTTTTAACCAAGAGGCAGAGTGCTGCGTTTTATCGAGCACCTTATTTGCTTTGAGCTTAAGAGTGGAAATGGAGCTATCTGGTTTATTTTACTGGGCTCTGGGAGCTGCATTGAATTAATTTAGCAGCTAAATGAGGCTTCTTGATGTTTAATCTCCTTCTGTAATGTAAATGTTTGAAATGGGAAGCCTCTAAATACAGTGCCTTGCAAAAGTATTCCTGCCCCAGGAATTTTTTTTTTCAACCTTTTGTCTTTTTTTGGAACTTTTTCTGTTTTACAAATGAAAATCTAAAAAGTGTGGTGTGCGTTTGTATTCATGTCTCTGCCTACATCCAGACTGAGACAGAGACTTTCTGCTAGTTCTTCTTTGCATAATAATAAAACATGCTTTGATCTAAACTGTGAACCTTCACGACAGTCTCAAGTATTTTTCAACCTCTAACAAGTTTTCTTAAAAACATTGTCCTGTATTTAGCTCCATCCACCTTCTCATGGTCTCTGTCGCATAATGTGTTGAAGCATGGGACCTGGTGTTTAGTTCCATTGTCATCCTACGATGAGTCTTTTTCTGAATTGAAGTTATGTTTCCTTTTTAAACTCCTTTAGACAAAACACATGACTTGATTTGCTGGCAAATGCCATTGATAATTTCTAGCAGTTAGTGGTATTTTGTTTCAAATGCAGCAAAAGTATTCCCTGTTAAAGAAGCCCTTGTTCCACCAAAAATATGAGTACATTTCCCTCCTAGCGGATTATGTCCCAGTTTGAACAAAGGCGTGTTTAGCTTAGCGGAAGTTAGTCACTCATTTCAGCGTGAAAACACTTATGTCAGTGCCTCAGAGAGTCGACAAAGCTGCGACCATTCAGATTTAATGATTCAGTCACTGTTTAGCTTCGAGTTCACGACCCCAGAGCTGTGATAAATGTCAAGCGCAACAATATGCCGCTAACTAGACACGCCGCTGCCAGCCAATCATCTCGTTATTGACTGGAAACGCTGTAATGTGACTCTGACTGCTGCGTTACAATGGGGTTATGTGTGAAACAATGTGGGCCAGTTATTCAGTCTGGCTTGAGTCATGCTCTTTTTGCTCGGAGCGTTGGGTGTTTCAGCTCTGGATTAAAAAAAAAAAAAAAAAAAGCATCAGGGCGGTTCAGGTCAAAGTCTAGCTCAACATGTATTTTTTTGGGGAGCGACCGTGGCTCAGTGGAAAGCATTGCCACCAATTCCTGCTTCTGGCTCTGCCGTACGTCAGTGTGATCCTGAGCAACGCGGCAGGTGAATATTTTCTTTTGGAATTTGGAACTTTTTGAAGTGTCTTATTGCAGAACATTTCCTTTGAAACTAAGAATAAATGGTAGTATGTTATATGTGTTACCCTGTTGAAGGTGTACCCCACCTCTTGTTCAATAATTGCTGAAGATGGGCACCAACCCCCATGCAACTGTGCACGGACAGATGGGTATAGATGATAGATCAGTGTATGGTGTCTTATATAAGACAACAGATTGCTTTGAAGAGCTTATTAATTTTCCCTTTTGTAGTTTTTTTTTGAATATTTATTCTTTTTTTTCTGTAATACACAGCAATAGCTCTGCTCCTGGTCTGATGTTAAAGCACTCTTCAGTTCTTTTAGTTAAAAAAAATATATTGTTAGCTTCTCTTAGAATAGATTCCTTTCAATTTATTTTAACACCTGTGTTCATTATTTCCAGTGCAATTGTTCACTAGGAGAATATTGGAAGACGAAAAACTCCCAAATGAATGAGAGCAAGAAACTCTTCAGGGTGTCTTTTGAACTTTGCTGCCATCGTTAATCAAGGATATTACCATGCGAACGCTTCCAGGAGTCGGACAACTTGCTTCTTTAAGCATTTCTCTGGGAGGCATAAAAGTGTATTTACGGTCACCGGGGGCGGGTATAAAGAAAGATTGGCAAACATGAACCTCAAGTCCTCTCCTGGGTGCCATCCAGCCATGCTCGGCTCAGCTGTTGTACATCATGAATTGAAATAACTGCGGCAAAGTGGTAAAATGGGCTGACAAGGTATCGCTGTGTGCGTTTGTTTCCCATTCTCTTCAAAAACCGGTTATTGGAAATAATGCTTTGTCTTCATACCTGTATTTGACTCTTTAATGAACTTCATCTGTCTCATTCAAGGCACTGTTCCCCATTTAGACTCACCGTTTTGTGCGGACTGCTCTGCACTAAGATTAAAGGCTGCAGAGGATTCTGTTTCTGTGCAAAGCTGATGTAGAATTGATTTCTGTTCTGAATATATGAATCACAGGGGTCATTACTGAGCTGGACTCAGCTCTTTTCATTTAATTGAGCTGCTTTAATGCAAGGGCAGCTAGGAACTATCTATCAACACTGTACCTCTACGGTCTTGGAAAACAGCAACACGTGAAGTATGGCCTCATTTACCCGACAGATGCAGAACATCGATCCTTTGTGGTGAAAATAAGCGACAACTCAGCGTTTTTAATAATTCAAATGCAGGTGCAGGGGTAATAAATTTACTTCTAAGTGGAGAAATGATTCCTTCCTATTTGGATGAGTACATCTAGAAATGTACTCTGTACTTAAAAAAAAAAATGCCAGGATTCATTTATGCTTCCAAAACCCCTTTTAATTGCGAGGTTTATAACAGATTACCGCCGGTTGCCCTGACTCAAACATTCGTGACGCACACATGGGCAGTATTGACTTCTTGAATGTGAAGACGTTAATGCAGATAACAGCTATTTGAATCCTCATTAGTCACCCGTAATCCGGAAACATGGGCGATATATTAAGACTGGTGTTCACAGCCAGTCATTAAAGGAGAAATAAAAGACAAAATAAATCCAGGCCTGGAACGCCTGTGATTAATCATGTTGGCCTCCGCTCGCTGGCTGCTTAAAGCGTTTTTATTGAGTCGTTCATGCTGGTTTCTCTTATTATCCATTTATTCTAAATAATGCCTCCCTTCATGCTCATGCCACTGTGCTTCATGAAACTCTTGAATATTTTCAGTCCTATCATGGCATGTTAAGCGCAATATTTAAAAAAAAAAGATTAGTAAAATGAACGTGTTTAATATATTTTCAATTACTCTTCAAATGAAGATTATCAATAATTTGCTGTAAGTTATTTAATCATCCTAACTTTTACAACCTTTAATTAGCAACAAACTGGTGTTTTTATTCAAGGAAAGGATTCTTATGCACCAATATTTGAATAACCAACAGTTTATTTGTGTGCATATATTTACAATATCCCAGCAGAGCCCCCCCTAAGACCCTAAGAGTTAGCAGGAACATGTGGACTGCAGATGCCCTAATATTTAAACGATATTCAATTCCTTTAGGAGAACACTCAGTTCTGCTGAAATATGAACTAGGCATCACTAAAGAGGATTGGTGGAAAGTAGAATATAGACATCCCTCGAAGCTTAATCCCACAAATCTACTAAACTAACATTGCAAAGCAAATAATTGCATAAAAACTGCAATATTTTACCAAATTCAGTCGTATGTGGGTCTCAGTTACTCATATTAGAGCCAAAACATTTTATTTTTACTGCAAAAGGATCACACAAGTAGTGAAAGTGCTTATTCATAGTTTCCAAAGCACAATGAATTGCTGATGATCAGTGAAATAAATAAATGTCTTTTGTAGGCAGGGATTGACAGCTAAATAATTTTAGAACGCAGTCGTCAAAGAAGCATCCAAAAGTATCCATGGTAACGCTGGGGGAGCTGTGGAGATCTGAACCTCAGCAGGAAAACTTTAATCACAAACACCACAAATCTGAGCTTCATAAAATAGAGGCAGTTACAAAATAACCTTTGAAAGAAAATTACAGCAAACATGTAAAGTACCCTAATCATCTGTGCACCAAAATGAGCAAAACTTAACATGACCATGAACTCACCAATATATGGCGGTGGTAGCGTCATGCTTTGTGGGTTTTCCTTTAATGGCAGAGGATCGGGATGCTGATAAGAAGAAGAATGGAGCTAAATACACGGAGACCCTGGAAGAAAACCTGCTCGAGGCTACAGAAGAGTTGAGACTGGGATGGAGGTTCACCCTCCAGTTGAACAACAACTCAAAACATGCCGGCAGAGCTACAACAGAGCGGTTAGATCTAAATGCATCTCCTGTTAGGTCAAGTCCAAACCCATGACCAACATTGAAGCTTTTGGAAAACTTTAAAACAATTTTTCAGACACTGCCCATCTAAATTGACTTATAACTATTTGAGTTCAAAAGATATGTATACTTTAGAAATGCACTGATGTGTAATATAATGTTTTATTTTTCTTTTCTGTACATGCATTCCACCACTGTAACAACCACATAGGAAAAAAAAAAAAAAAAAAAAAACATTAAAAGGCTTCAAACGAGCATGACTATACATTTTGAGGCCCCTATTGGTAAAAAATAAACTTCACTCGCTACTTTGCAAACTTGACAGTTCTGTTTCTCCTCAGGCATGAGCACAAACACAATTGTATATTTAGTAATGAAGATTTGAGGGTTTTCGGCAGCGTCTGGAGACTTTCTCACAAGGTCTTTGTTGGAAAAGGCTGAGGCGTATCAAGTGTCTTGCACAACACCAGTCCTCGCACCTGACAACATGGGTTCTGTAGGGAGTTAATGCTGTCACAATAAATCAGTAACAGCCAGGGTACAGTATAATCATCCCGGTGTCCTGTTTCACTCGGCTTCTGCTGAGTGAGGCACTACACACACACCGCTGTACCCACAGTGGTTGATGGTTGACTGGAGAGAAATAATCCATGGGAGATGGAACACAAAGAGCTGTTGATAGTTTATAATGCAAGTCATTTATTGTACACTGTGATGTTCTGGGCTGCCAGTAGTTTGCTTATTTGCTAAACCTCCTTTGCTTTGATTGTCAATGGGCTGCCTTTGAAAGAAAATCGGTCTTGACGACCTGCGCTATGTCTTACAATGTAGCCTATATGTTTAGGCAATAAAGACGAGACATGATTGTACACTGCACATATCTGGGCTTTATGGAAGAGTGGCAAGCAGACAGCTAAAAGAAGTAATGTTTGGAGTTTGTCACAGCAATGTGATATGAGATGCTTTGATCAGATGACCAACTTAAACATGTTGTTTAAAATACTTTGTGAAAATTAACGTTGCAAATAAGCCTAAACTTATCAACCCCCAGCTGTTTAGAATTGATTTGAAGATGGATGGAGCTAAGTTCAGTGTAATCCTGGAGAAAACTCCCGTGAGAGTCGAAAATTATTTACTACAAGCAAATTGGTGATTCTGATTCTAAAAAAGACACAAGCTCCTCAGCATGCCACCAAGGGTTGCTGAATCCTTTTAACCCAGCATTCATGTATGTCACATCTAAAGCATGCAAGATCGTGGGCCTTATGGACCAGTGCTGTGGACCGTTGACATAGGGAATACAGAAAGCATATGAAAGAATGTATAAAATGCTACATACAAAATGTAATTGTGATGAAAAATGATCAATGCACATCTCTTTGCACACACAGTTTCCTCGGTGGAACATGGCATGGGAAGAGGAGAGGAGATCTATTCACGTTGAGCTAAACACGGGACAATTCTGAAAGAAAACCTCGTGGAGGGAAACTTAAAGTCCTGCTGATACCAGTAGTTCACCTGTTTTTAAACCTCTTTTGCTTTTTTCTTCAATGACCTGCCTTTGAAAGAAAACCTGCCTCATCGGCCTGTTTTGCATGTAGCCTTTGCTTAACAAGCTGCACGTTAAAGACGAGACAAAGTTTGAAAACAAAGTCCTCGCTCTGTGACTGCAAGAGAACCTTCATACTTGAGAATCAAAGCAAATTAAGCTATACAAACTACCAGCTTTCATCCGAGCTCCTCTTCCAACATAAGGATGACTCATAATATGTCTAATCCCCAAAAATTATCCAAAGCGCTCGGCAGCCGTCTCATTTCCAGCGCTGTTTAATCTGTGTCTGGAGTGTTTGCCGTCTCTTCATGTTGCAAACAGTCCTCTCACTCTGGCACTTCATTGTCTTTTGATGGACCATAAAAGGCTCGGTTTGATGGATGATAACTCGGGGCGTCTCTCTTTGTTGTTGGGATGTGACGACGGAGCGCATGTGAGATGTGAGGGGAAGATGTGGTGTGAATGGGAGATGTCATTGATGTCGTGTGTTGACACCGAGGGCCCTGAGTGCAAGCTTTGATCTCCTCCAATGACTGAAAAGCAAACACAAATAAAAGATTTCGGCTTTTTTCACTTTCCAGAGAGAAAGTTTAACTGACTTTCTTTGTGGTTGGCAGTTGATTTTTCTGAAAAAATGTGCTACCTCCAATATACAATTTATCAAGACCAAAAATGGCTTACTCTTCAGGCCTCTGATTCACTCCAGTCTATAAATTCTGCTCTCTAAAGGCTGACCTCACAACATCTGTGCACCTAACATATTTGCTGTAAGATTAGGCCAACAGTTCTCAGCTGTCCAACATGAAAAGCAGGCTATGCAGCTGAATAACTTGAGTCACATGCTGCTTTAATAAAAACGCAAATATTGTCTTGGCATTCGGGGCAGCTGGGCACAAAAAACCCCTCATAACTGACAACAGATTTCATCAGGGAATCTGTTGTTAAGGAACGACTCCTGAGATACATGCACTGCACAGTATATAAATCATTGTTATTAAAAACCACAGCTCACTTTGCAGCTCAGTATATTGCAGCCACTCCTTCGTTGCTGTGCTGCTTGCCGTGCCCACATGAGGTTCTTTGTTGCGCTTCTTTGATGTTTACTAAGCCATCTGAGCATAAAACACTCTGTGGCCTTTACGTTGCGCATTACGAATGAAACCCTTTAACCAGCTAACCATGCTGTTATATTTGCCTTGCAAATGCTTGTAGCCGTAGGATTTACTCTTTATAAATTACATTAATTACATGTTTCTTGAAAGAATCCCCAGGGAGTCGCAGTTTGTGCGAGGTAATTGCAGGACTCATAATAAATAAGACCCGTAGTGTGAGATATGCTGATTACCTATTTGGCACTCGACCGAGGGTTAAAGACTTTCTCTGGAGGAAAATAATTCAGTGATTATGCGTTTGGTATGAGGGTTTTACCATAAAGTAAAGAGTTAGGGTTGTATCACATCATTTGTTTTGAGCATGTGATTTAAAACAGACTTCCATATGGCTTAGATCCATGGAAAACATGCAGAAAAAAACAACTCTAGGTTGTTCCTAGGTTAACCTTAGCCTTACTCTTTCACCTGCCCCTCGGCACTTAATTCAGGTCATCTGCATAAATTATATTTACTTATACAGGACCCTGAATTATCAGCACCAAAACTGAAGAATGGTGTGTATTTCTAGTCTCACTGTTAATTCTCTTGGAGTTGCATGTCTTTTGGGTATGTCTCTATCCCAGATCATGATGCCACCACTACCATGCCTCACGAAGGGGATAGTGGACTCAGGGGGTTAGTTTTCTGTCACACAATGAATTTCACACATGATTAATGTGTCCATTATATAGCTGGTGCCAAACTGCACATGGGAGATGTCATGGCTTTCTTTCCATGACAATTTACTCTTGCTTCCATTTCATAAAGGCTAGATTTGTAATTAATTGTTGTTGTGCAACTGCAAACAGATTTGAATGCCTATCAGTTTTGGTAGACTGTGTGTGGAGCAGATTTTTAGTGCTGGGGAACCAGGTTTTCAGCAGCTTGTTCAACAACTGAGTCAAAGCATACATATTTTACTAGCCTCATGAAGTATTTCCTCTAAGTTTAAATCAGTTTTCAGAATATTTTTTACTCACAGATATAGTGGTGTTCTCAAAATATATGGATGTTTTTCAATCCTCTCACTTGGTTCACTCGAAATGCTTCTTTTGTTAATGAAGAAATTGGTATTAATGCAAAAAAGAATGCTTATTCTGTTTTGCATTGTTGTTTAGGGCAACTTAATTGTCTTGTGCGGGTCAAACCACAACTGAGAACACCTATAAAGTTTGGGCTCATCTGTGTGGGCGCAACACCGAATCACATTTCAGTCAGATGAAAATGAGGAATGTGCTGCAAGCCACAGCCTCCGGACAGAGCCGTGTCTGAAGCAACACTTGGAGGAAATCAAACACCCAAAATACCTCGAGTTGACCGCTGTTGTTTTCTTTAACCGTGTATATACATTTGCCCTTTCTAACTTGTAAGTTCTTGTGTCTTTTTCTCATACAAACCCAGCTTTACATTACACATAACAATTGTTGGACAGATGGTTTTCATTTCCTATGAGTTCAAGATGGAGGGAGATTAAAAAAAAAAAAAAAAGCCTCCCACCGCCCCCTGAATCCGAGACTAATGTAGTCAGGATGGAATCTGTCATTCAGTCTATTGCATGTTGATGACTAAGGGTAGTTTCAGCTGTAAGCAGTCCATGATTTATGGACACCAACTGAACTCTTGTAAGCAAAAGCCCGCTTGGAGTTCAGAGCAGCAAATGGCCCCCTTTTTTTTTTCTTTGGCAGTGGCGTGCCTGCATTTTCTTTTCCTTCATGCCAAAGTGTTTCGCATGGCAATTAGTTCCGTCCTCATTTGGGTCTGCAGTCTCGCAAGGTTAGCAAAGTCATTTATCATCCTGAGGGCTTGGAGCTCCACTGCTCCATCTCAGGTAGGTTTTGTAAACAATCATCGGTCCAGCTCTTTCCATTTCACTAAATGAGAAGGCAATACGGTAGTTTTGAGGTTCTGCCATCCATCCTTCTGTCACTCGCTTTGCTTTTTTCTCTACAGGTGAGAAGGCAAAAGGGAAATGTCATTTCTCATGGCTCATTTGTCATATGTTAACTACATAGTTAAGAGTGGATAGTGTGATGACAGCATGACCTACTGCTTTAGATTTGAAGCCTTTATCTGTCAGACAGACACATTGTCTGCTTTTAAAAGAAGACTTAAAACTCTCCTTTTTGAGACAACTCATGTGTAGGTTTTTCTGAGGTACCTCTTTGGTAATGATGCTAAAGTTGTAAGCTGCTCCTTGTCATTCTTTTATTGTTTGTGAATAATATTGCTGCTACTAACAATGTTTCCTCTTGTTTGTCATTCAGTTAGACGTACACCTTGCCATTTACTCTTTAGTAATGAGTCTTTCTCAGGTGGAGCTAATCGCTGGGATTTTTCTGCTTTAGCGTAAAAAGCTAAAGTACACCTGGCATAGTGCTTCTGTATTTAACTTTGTCTTTTTCTTTGATGGAGCTACTGGTGGAGCTTTTGCTACACTTTGTGTCTGTCTGTCTTTCTGTGCTTGGACAGTAGAAGTACTTTCCATGCACTTTTTCTAGTGAAAAGGTTCAATATTTATTGTCAAAAGTTTGTTAATTTCTATTAAACTCTTGCTTGGGGTTCTGCTGAGATGTATTAGAAGCCCGGGTTACTTTGATAGTGGCCTTCGGGTCTTCTGTATAGTTGGTACTTTTGGCAGTTTGATGCCAAGTCCTGCTGGAATCAGCATCTCAATGAAGCTTGTCAGCAGAAGGAATCATCAAGAACTCAAAAAATTTCTCTTAATAATAATTTCTTTAATAATCAACGCTCCCAAAGCATTTTATTAGATCTGACATTTGGCATTTCTCCACATACATGCTTGGATGTAACCTTATTAAATGGTCATAAAGAAGGACTTGTGATGCTGATCTGCACCTATTGAAATGTGTTGGCTCTGCTGCAAGCACTTATATAGCTTCCAAGTGCCTGCAGGGTGTCCTTAAAACACGTACTTGAGGAGGCAGAACTGTAAACATATGCTTGATTCATTTTAATGCTTTTAACTGAGCTGCACTTAACTGGAAAATAATCTAACATCAGTGTAAGCATATTTTCTTTTTTTGAGTGATAAGAAATACCTTTTTTCCTTTTTATAGGTGTCTTGTCCTGATATGTTAAGCCAGCAGTATTGTGAGTCTGGTTTCCTTACCGTGTCAGAACAGATTTTTTTTTATAACTGTGGGAAAAGGGATGGTGCCATCACATAATTAATCTAAATAATTAAAGGTGCAACAGACTGCCTCTGGTGCAGGAAGCTAGCGCAGGCTGCGGCAATTACAAAAACACAAAGCTGGCAAGAGTGGAAAAAAATTTGGAAGGGGATGAGACCAGACAGAAAAGAGAAGAAATAAATTGGCCAAAAAGTGCTCCAATTCATTGGAGAGATCCCAAGCAAAACCCACTTCAGAGAACTAGAAACATCCACAAAGGTCTGTATTTATGATCCCCAACATAAAAAGAAATAGTCTGTGGTATGTAAGAGAAAAGTACAGCTAATGTACTTTTCATACATATCAGAAGGTATAACTTGTGTAGGTTACTGTCAGTGTTCTAGATTTAACTATAACAAATATACTGGGCAACAATGCCATTTGTTAAAACATTTGCCAGAAAATTACCAGGACTTTGGGGAAAATGTTCTGTGGACTAATGGGACAAAAGTGGAATGTATTTGAAATTTGTTAGTCCCGTTACACCTTCAGTAACAACCAACAACATTTCAGAACAAGAGCAACAGTAAAACATGATGGTGGCAGTGTAATGATCTGGAATGCTGCTTTACATCCCGGACAACTTGTTCTCGAGCAGAAAATCCTGAAAATTAATTTCTGCCTGTGAGTCAGTCAACCCACCCAAGTTTTGTGTGACCTAATCAAAGTCTGGACTTAAATCAAATTGAAACCTTGTGGCAGGACCATAAACAGGATGTTTATTCTTGAAAACCCTCTGTGGCTGAATTAAAACAATTCTTCAAGGAATAGTTTACCAGAATTCCTCCGCTGAGATGAATGCGACCTATCGGGTATCACAAAAACTTGACTTGATTGTTTTCACCAAGGCTGGTTCGGTGAGCTTTTCAGATTAGTGAGCAATTATATTTCCACATAGGGTCAGGTTGCTTTTGTTTTTACTTAATAAATCATAATTTAAAAACTGACTTAAAGAAAAAGTTCCCCCACCAAGCAGTGAGTCCGCTGAAATAAACCAGACGGGGCAGCGACAGCTTATTCTGAATTCATTGTGTTTTTCTCTCTCCTACATCTTTATCAATCAGAGTTAAGGAATCTGATTAAAGCCTTAAAGGAGCGGAGACACATAAGTGGAGACACCCTCTGCCGTGCGGGCCCAGAAGGTATAACAGGGCAGTATCAGAGGAGACTTAATTGTCAAGGTTATGACTCGGAGGATGATTGATATGGGGCCAGGCTGTTTTTGTCAGCCTGTCAGGTGGCTGGAATGTTTAATGTTCTCATTATTGGTTGCTCTGTTGTGTATATTTCTCTGTCAGCGCTGCCGAGCCATCTGAACTGCCAGAGCACTTCAAAAAGCCTCGGGTCATCCGTCTTCCTCCTGACGCCCCGAATGTTCAGCCTCAGCTGAGTGCCGGTGATTTGTTATGACTTTAGAGCCAGCTGACAGACAGGTCTCCTATAAAAAAAGCATGCACCCATTTCCCTTTTTGTCGTGTAGTGAAAGCATCAGTCCTCCTGTAACTGGAAGAGGGAGGAGGGGCCTGCTGCCACAGGAAGCTGGCATCTGACAGTTATATCATCTTTCTAATTTGCAGGCAGGATGACATAAAGTATTTTGTCCTTTTTTTTTTTTCTCAATGTGGATTTTGACTCTCACAGGTCACCATCTGTTTGTGGAACGCCACAGGGGAAGCAAAAGCTAAGGACTGATCACTATATTAAGGCCGACTGTCATATTCATCATTAGCCGAGTGTATGTTGAGTGATGGCAGAGAGCATCATGGGAGGAATGCTGATGGCCGTCCAGCCAGGCAAAGAAAGTGAGAGGTGAAATGTTGAAGACAAGAGGAAGAAAAACAGAATCCAAATCTTAATACCTTTCCCAGGCCCTTTCCAAGATTGATTGTTTTTCTGCTGATCTAATTTTGGATCATACAAAAACAACCCATTTGTCTTAAAGAAAAATGATCTGCTGCACGGTGCAGATGGATTTTTCTTTCCTCTTTTTTCTGTTGTACGAAAGCTGGAAAAGATTAAAGAGAAACTCTGCTCCTCAGCTATAATTACAAGCTGTAGATTACTCTGTCACTTCAACCAGATGGCAGGCTCGATTCTGCAGGCCCTTCTGTATATTAATGGACAGCAGTATGTTATATTTGACTTAGGAAAGTTAAATGTCCATAACCTGTAATGTTCTACCAGCTGGTACTGTGCTTCCCCCCCCCCCTTCTTTTGGGTCCACTTGGCATATTTCATATGCATCTTTAGTGAAGGGGAATTTCTTCTCCCCATTTTCCATCATTGTCACTCCAGTGGTAAATATTATTTTTCACCCTGGGAGGGAAAAAACCCTCCCTGAGTTGTGTCCACAGCTAATTTCCTCATCGAGGTTCAAGCAATAATTTTGGCACTAAAGCTGTCACACTCAGCGAGGTGCACCAGTTCGATTGTAACTTTATTAGACTGTCGACCTGACTGCGAACATGGCAAGACTGTAAGTTAGCAAATCTAATTATCAAAGGGGAAAATGGCTGCTAACATGATTCGAAGACCAGATGTCAGTTGCTGTATGACTACAAACCTATTCATGCAGCTTCAAACATCACACAATTTTTTCCACGTGTTTTTATTAAGAAGTTATGTAACACACATTCTGTGTAATTAAAGTGTGGAAACAAAAAGATGGATAGTTTTTAAAAACTTTTTTTTATTTTTTACAAATCTAAAAAACATGGCATGAATTTGTACAGGGACCTTTATGCAAGTTGCTTTTGCATAAATCCATTGTCTTGCGCTTATATAGGATTATGTTGCTGGGGGAACAGATTCAGGAGCGAGCCCCAGACGTCCCAGTTCCTTCAGGGGTACCGCTAAAGCAGAACTATATTGACCTTTTGCAACTCTGTCATATGATTGGAAGTGAGAGACGAAAGTATTTAACAAAGCGACTGCTTTCTCATGTAGTTTTTGTCAATAATAACCATGGCTTCTACTTGTTCAAGTTGAGCTAATTTGTCTGTGGAAGTAGCGCACACCTACTTCCAGAAGTTGGAAATAGTTAGCTCAGAAACCGACCCAAACCTTCACCCTCCTGACGTGTTTGTTGATTTGATCAAATCTGCCTGAATTCACGTGACATGATTTATGCCACTGTTATAAACGGTGTTTACACCGGACCAGACTTTGTAGCATACAAATGTCTAGATGCTTACTATTTTGTTTTCGTACATAGTAGGCTACATGACAGTCGGACGTTATCTCCATGGTTGCCAATGGTTAGATGCGTACCTTCTCTATAATACGATATTTGATTGTATCTTGCTAAACATACGTATTCATGAAGTATATGAATATCTTGTAAAAAGTGTTTACTGCAAAACCTTGAATATACCAAAGGCTTCCAGTCCTTATGATTAACGGTTGCTCTCCATCGCCATTTTCTTTCCTCATAAAAAATAAAACGACAATTTTTGTTTACATCCTTTTCTGTGTAGCTGATCACTCAGCACCCTTTGGGCATTTTTACCTATATTAGCAGGACAGCTCTACAAATCTGACCTTTATGATAAAGTAGAAACTTTATACATAGATTTACCTACCATTTCACAGTTAGACCAACACAAAGCAAAGCATATCACACAAAACAGCAGTAAAATTGACATTTGTGGTTGCAACCTGATAAAATCTGCAAGATTTCATGCAGAAATGCTTTTGAAGGCACAGCGGCCTGTAGTTAATGTGCTCATGTAATACTACAAAAACCTCTGTAAAATGTTCCTCCTGCTTGGTGCGATTTAAGGCTACTTTGTTAAAGAAATTGATTGTCTGTGTCTTTAGATGTCAGTTTGAAGAGATTGCAGAAAACTTGAAGAGGCAACGAACACATGTTTGCCAGAAGAAACTCCCTTCATGAATATGCCAAGCCTAAATTTAACCCAACAGCAAGGGGACGGAGGGGGGATGTTTGGCCACGTTTCCCAGCTTGAGAGCACGAACAGCAAAGAAGCACAATACCAGCGTGTCATACATTTAAACACGGCTAAATTAAAGGCTGTTTACCGTTCGCAGAGGCCATTCATCTTACTCAATGCTGGTCTGCTTCTTGCAAATTTGTCAGTAAGAGCTTCCACATGCCAAGTAAAAAGGAAAGGGAAAAAGTTGGGGGTTATCAGAGCCGGGTTTTTATAGCGTGTCTCTTCAGTCAGCCTGTAGTTAATTAGCCACCTCCACACAATAAGGCCATAAGTCATTAATCACCCTGAACTGTAGCAGGAGTCGACTTCACTGTGAGCAAGACGTTCGGAGACAAAAAGTTTGCCGCCTATGACAGGCTTCAAAATGGCCCCTGTCAGCGGTGTTTAAATTATAGGGCATGTCGAGCGCTGAAAGACAAGAGCCCACTGTTTAACTCACTGTTGCTCTTTCCTTTGCTTTGTGTGTTGACAAGCTCGCTTCAAAAAGAAAATCCCTCCACCCCTTCACTGCGCTTCCCAATCGGATAGCTTTATGGCTTTTGCACACACAGAGTTCTTCACATTGGGATAATCTCCGTATACCAAGCTTACTTCCTCCGCTTTATGATGCAGCATTAATTGAAGAGGACAAGCTCCAAAGGTCAGCAGCTCACTGAAAGCCAGCTTTAACTCTGCGTTCCTGGCGTTTACTTGCTCCGTCAAAGGGAGGAAATGATGGGCCGATGATAAATTCAGGGTCTTGTTTGGAGAAGCAAAAAGCCTTTCTCCAGTGAAAATAAACCGCATGTTTCGCCGGATGATGGAAGACACGCTTTTCAGCCGAGTGAACATGCAAAAGGTCATAATTTTTCCCCCACCCCTCCTTTGTGTCTATAAACAGAGATCTGCTTGCTTTTCCAGAGAACATAAGCACAGAGGAAGGTTTACTCAAAGCAGCAAATGTTTGTGTAACTCTCGGGGAAATCCCGTGATTGCATCATTAATATTACTGACAAAAGGGTGCTAAACTCATTATGCGACTGCAACATCAGTGACAAGTGTTTGAAAGTGTGTTGATCTATGTATCGCGTGCATATGGAAAACATGATTCTTCATACAGAACCAGAGGCGTTTCTGAGAGGCAACACTGGTTTGGCGATGTCCTCGGCCTTTATTCACGAGAGGCCGCGGACGGAGAAACACATGGCCCCCAGCTGGGACAAAACTACCACTTTTAACAAAAATTCATGTTTGTAAAGAACTGCTTTGCACTGAACTGTTGATGTCCAGGTGGAAAACTGCACATTGTGTTCACGCTACAGTAAAAAGCAGTCACAAAGCTGAATATTGTTGCATATTATAGCTGTAACTGACATTTAGATCCACAAATAGCAGAAAGATTGATGGTGTTTAACAGTCACTAAGGTGATGGAATAAACAGCAACTTGTTAAGTAGAAACTCATGATGTGGCTCTGGCCCCTGTTGACCTTTAATTAAGTTGAACTGAAACTCAGAAAATAAAAACTAATAGCACTGTGGAACTCATTTCAGGGTAGAGGCTGGGAGACCATAGAGTTTTTCTAACAGCTTATGACTCCTGTTAAGCACAGCGAAGGATCTGTGATTCTGTGGGCCTGGGTCTCTCCCAAATCCTCTTGCAACCCAGTTGTATTTTTTGTATGCCTTATATGAGTCCACTATCTTAAAAAGATAGTATACTCAACCAAAAAGCTAAAACTGTGTTGTCAGTGTTCAATCTGCTGACGGTGTGGACAGTTTTAAATCCCACCTCAACGATGTTTGATTGAAAACATGTCAAGATCAACGCAGAAATTGTTCACTAGTCACAAAACCAACATTTTTCAATGGTCTAACAGCTGGCCTACTGGTAAAATTGGGTTCTAAAAAGCTGTTAACAATTATACCACTAGTGTTTTTTGTTTTTTTTTGAAGGGCCTCATGGCTTGATTTTTACTCATCTTTTCCAAGAGTGCAAACAAATTTGACTATGAAATGAATTGAATGAAAAGCATGTCTATGTATGAGCTCTGTTCCACGTTCCCCTCAGGGATGGAGTTATCCCTTTTGCTTGTGCACACTTTTTTCTTCCACTAAACTTTCCAGTAATATACTTGGTACAGCAGTCTGCGAACAGGCATCTTCTGTTGCAATGACCTTTTGTTGTATACCCTCCTTGTCTGGAGTGCTATGACTCATGTAAACAATCTTTCCTAGCCATAATGTGATCACAAAATAAGATTTTAAAACTCTTTTTGTTGGTATTACATTATATTCTGATTTTCAGATAATTATTTTTTCATATTAGCTGGAAATCAAAATGAGAAGTGAGAAAATAAACGGGTTAAACAGAGCACTGTATCATTCTGTATAATTTTCACTTCTTGAACTGAATTACGTAAAGTTTCAATGATATTGTAACTTAATAAGATTCCTGGAGAATTCTGATTTCCAGTTTTCCTTGAGGTCCCGACTTGCTGATTGTTGTTTTCTTTCCCTCTACGGTCTATAACACAGAAAAGAGAAAATGTTACATGTTCCTTAAAGAAGAAATTATGTGCAATCCAGAAAATGAAGAAATTGCAAGATTTTCCCCATTTATGCATTAAACTCCTGACACGTTTTTATCAAACTAAAAGAGTGCATAAGCTACATGCTGTTGTGTTTAAATACAGAAAGCGGTGGAAGTTTTTTTTGTTTTATTTATTTATTTTTTGCTGGAGGTTTCTACCTGTTAAAGGGGAGATTTTCCTCTCCACTGTTGCTGCATGCATGCTCAGTGGGAGAGACAGCTGCAAAGTCAATGACACAACACAAGCGTTTGTCTGCTGTCGCTACACACACCTGCAAGTCAATGACTCGTTGCAATCCACTGTTTTTTAAACCAATTCCAATAATAAACTGAACTTATTGCATTGTTTAATTACTAGGATAAATCAGAATCTTTGATTGGATAAATTGACCTTTTTTTTTTAAGTACCTCGAGATGAAGTTAAAGAAAGTGATCAAATGCTCTTAGTATAGCATTAGACTAATGCTCTTCACTACAAAGTGCTTGTTTCTTCCCAAATAGCTTGCTTCTTTTACATTATTCAAAATGTTGAATAATAAGAGGATTCTTACAATTACTAGTAAATCATTCAATATGCATCAATTTATAGTTTCTGTCAGAAACCAATCAATGATTATCAATTATTCCTTAAATTTTAAGATTAAGTTTTGAAAATCATCCCAAGACCTGTGATTTGTTGTCCACGTCTCACATTGTGTTCCTCACTTGACTTACAGAACAATTGATAATTTATGACCAAAGATGATTTTCAGTCCTACACTTATTACATCAAGTCTTTACAGGTGAAGTTTTTCCTACCCGATAGCCTGCAAACAGTTTAAACTTGTTTTTAGTAATGAAAAGTTACTTAAAAGAGAAACATATTTGCTTATTTCTGTACTTATCTTAGAGATACTTTCTACAATTTGTTGGAAAATATATGCGTCTTAATAACCTAAGTTTATTTTGGTATATTCTATCAATTTAGATAATAAAGACAAAAAAAACACAGCTAAAAATATTTCTATCATAGCCAACTTATAGACATGTATCAATAATGGCTAATTTCCTCACACATATGGCTCATTTTTGTTCTATGTATGAATGTACGTGTCAACAACTCTTCATTGATTTAAATGGAAAAATAATATTACCAAACAAATAACTTAAGAAGCATCTTGAAAAGAAACTAAATAAACATTGACTTTAAAAAATATATATATATCATATTCTTTAGATTGAGATTATTTTTTTCTTTTTTACATTTTTATAATTTAAAATAGCATTGGCATTATCTCTGTGCACACTTATTGGTAGCTTTTCAGCTCTTTTATATATATATTTTTTCAGTTTGATCTAAAGTTGTTTTATTAAAACACTTTAAACAGGGATATCGAGGCATCAACTGCATAATTCAATAAATAGTTCCAGAGTAAATGTACTACACAAGCCAGAACTACCAAGTAAATATTCACTTTAAGATAATTTAATTCTACACATGCTTGCATTCAAATGCTAAATTTAAAATAATTAATCCCTTTAATGGATTTGAGGAAAATCCACAGAATAAATAGTTGACAAGTTTATCTGCTGGTTCATGTGTGAATCAATACCACAGCGTCACACATCAATTAACCTCTGAGAAATGCCTCTTGAGATCTCTGCCCCATTTGTTCACATCATGTTAATGGTGCTGTTTTTAGTAAAAAAGGAATGCATCACGTCTATGACCCACGCCGGCTTCATGGCTGGCTGGCTGCAGTGCTGAATCGCGGCTTTATTGCCATCTATCACCAGGCTATGTTTAGGGCCTCATCTGCATGACGGATGGGCGGGTTTGATGAATACGACGTCTGACCGCGCCGATTCTTTTTTTTTTTCTTCCCCTCATTCACGGAGAACAGTCTGATTTACTGAGGATGGATAATGACACTGTTGGCTTGATTTAGCTGATTTGTTTTAAGGGACTGATTAACTTGTTAAAGGTCTGCGCTTCAACAGCCTCATTAGAGCAATCACCAAAAGCTCTGGAAACATTTTACATCTGAGTCACTGTAAATTTTGGTTTCGAGGTTTGCCACTCAGTCATATTAGAAGCTTGTCTGTCTTAAGGTGAATCAATAATCAGTAAGATGAAGGAGATTCAGAGGGTTTTAGTAGATTTGCTGAAAATACACAACATACATATGTCATGATATACAGTTTTTGCTTTTTTCAAACCTTCTATTGGTTCAAAATCCTTTTACCGAGATTCTCACAGATTTTCTCAGCTTTGTCAAGCACAGAGTAGCACAGTTCAGCCCCTCCCCCACCCATTGCTGTACACTGCAGGTCAGCTGACAGAAAACAACCTCTGAAACATTTCCTTTGCTCACAAAAATATAATTCAGCTGTTAGGAAATATTTCAAGATCCAACATTTAAGAACAGTCATATTGGAGCTACAGTTGCACTTTCCATGAATCATGTAGGTACTGCTGCTTTAAAACTTTGACTGGTTGTAATACTTCTTTACTCTGAGAATTGCTCTTCACCAGTGAAACATTGTAAATTAAATATTCCTTCATTAAGCTAAGGATGATGAAGGTGCATGGCTTAGTTTTGCTGTTAATTGTACAAGTATTTTTCTAATTAACTAAATACTCTGACACTTTGTGACAATCAACCACTTAGACGTGTTGGTAGGCCCCAGAATAATCAATTAAGTCTCAATAAAAAAAATAATAAATAAAAGGAAGTTATTTTTATGAAATTCTAGCTTTTTTCCTCCAGATACGTGGATACGTTTAGAAATGGATTCAGCTAATGCGTTTCGCAATTTTAAACTCATTTGAATCGGTGATCATTTAAATTACTATCAATTATTTTTGTATGTAAGCAATGCATTAAAAGTATTAAGAGCTCTCTAATTTTAATAATTCAAACTGCAAAACAACCGAGAACAAATTTATCATACGAAGGATGTTTTTTTTAAGCTCGAGTGTGTGTGTGTGTGTGTGTGCACGTGTGTGTGTGTGTACATGTAGGTGTGCATGCTTGCGTGCATGCGTGCGTGTGTGTGTGGTATCCCACTCCAACTTGGCTCTTGACAAAAATTTGAAACAGGATGATTTTCACTTATTTTTTTGTTGTGTCAGTTCTTCTCAGCTTTTTGCTAAATGCCTGATTATTAGTTTTTAAAATTTACTAAGTGCCTCCTCGCCTTACATTTTTCTGATTACCACAAAATAAAATGGACACTGTCTGGTCAAATTTGTGATGTCAACAGAATTGCACAGCACCCTGCCTGGTGCCACTAATAAGTAATGACACAACCAACCCAAGAGAAACGTACAGTTTACAAACTACAAGCTTCAGTAGTTAACTGCTGGCTCTACTGGAGCAGATAGCCCCACTTATTGAGTAGCTAATCAGTCTCTAATTCTTGTGGCAATCTGTGAAGAGCAAAAAAGAAAAGGTTATTTTCTGTGCAAAAAACATTAAAAATCTGTAATTAATTTAGTATTTTCATTTTTGTCTATGTAATATAATTGTAATTTCTTTAATGGGTTAATTGTTGCATTTAAAAAAACAACAACAAAAAAAAAACAATTAAATGATCCTGTTTTGGTTTCAAGCATTTTTTCAATTACAATAAAGGAGCAAGCCTGACACCACCTCATAAAATCCAGGCTGCAACTAAAAGTATGTGTTACTTTTTTGTCTTTAATATTGTAATTTTTTTAACCTTCCTTTTACAACCTCAATTCACATATATATTAAGCAAAATAAAACCCCCCAATAATTATTAAAACACATTTGAAGCTTTAGAATAAAAAAAACAGCTTTTCACCAAATGTGTATTTCTGCATACATAACTTAAAATGTTTATTTTATATTTTACTAATTTAGATATAAAACACTGCTTTTTGTTAGTTTGATCTTTTCTGAAAATACACTCTAAAACTGACAATATTTTAAATGAAAAATGTTAACATACATATGTATAAATAGTGAAATCAGAGAAACTTAAAAAAAAAATATTGATGTGTTCTCCAGAGCTTGACTGGACCTAATTAATTTTATTTTTAATTTAATCAAATCTTGAGTCTAAAGTAAAACATTAAAGATAAAAACAGGCAGTTTTTAGAGCTGTGTGACGATCAAAATATGGGGCTTAATGCAACATTTACCTCTGCAAAAATAAATCCATTGCACATCTGAAGAAGTAAGTTTCTCGTATTGCTTTTTTCCCCCCTTTACCTGTTTTTAAAACTTAAAACGTCAACAATTAAGTTTTGATTCAGAATTTAAAGTTATATTTACATTTACCAAATACAAACATCTCTTGTATAAAAAAGAAAGCACGTTGAGGCTTATAAAATGTATATTATAATATTTTTTTTATTTTAGTCACGCTTGAAGCTATCGCAAATAAATACACTGATCCCGGCGTGGATTCAGTCCCAATATAAAACTCATTGGGGCTAAATTATTCTGTTATAAATGTGTAATTCTCCGACTTCACTGGTATCCTAAGGCAGAGGCTGTTGTCAGTCTTTGCCCGTACAGGGCGTACGGGGAGTAATAAGGCCCTGTCGCCGCGGGCACCGGAACCGGGGCCCCTGGAGCGGGCAGAGGGCTCTTTGAGTACGGGTGATAGCGGCTGCTGAGTCCGAGCGGGTGGTGGGGGCCACGGAGGGCCAGCGCACTGGGGCTGCCCGGACTGCCGTTTGAAGGGATGTGCATGTGACAGGCCATGGCAGCGGCTGCAGCCGCGTTCGCGAGTGTGGTGGAGCCGGGGTACCCGGATATCAACTTCTCCGTCCCGGCGAAGGAGGTGTGAGTCCGCAGGTGGCTAAGAAGCTCCTCTGAGGAAGAGAAGCGCTTATCGCAGGGTCCGTTAGCAGATACCCAATTGCAAACATGCGGAAGCGGGTCGTTGGGCAACATAAAGCCGTAAGGGTACAGGGGGTGTCCGCTGAAAGACGGGGCTGAGGAATGAACACCGTGCAGGGGGTGCGTTGGATACATGAGCTGGTATCCAGACTTCAGAGCGGAGTCGTGCGCGCAGTTTGCGGCTGACGCACCGGACAGATGGCTGGTGCAGTGGTAGCTCAGGCAGTATGGGTCTCTGCACAGGCTGGCGGACATTAAAGACGGAGGAGAAGCTCCCGCCAGGGGGCTCGACCCCGCTTTACTGCAGCCCAACGAGCTGGCGGCCGCGAACTGCGCGCTCAGCAGCTGGCTGCTGGGTTTGGTGGGGTCCAGCGTCATTCCGGGCGGGAGGAACGGCTGCGGGTAACCTGCATACGCTCCCGCTAAACTTCCAGGGTAGGAAATACTCGCGGGCGGCAAAGGAAAAACTGTGTGTCCCGGCTTGTAGGGGGAGACAGGGGCTACCAGTCCGGATCCGAGAACGGAGGAGGAGGAGGTTACAGATGTGGAGTCTGATGTAGCAGCCTTGGGTCCAGATGTGCTGTCGTCAGAGGTAATTCCATTTATCCTTTGGCTTCCGCTGCCATCAGTCGTGCCGCTTTTATTGCTTTCAGACTCCTTCTTCTCCTCCTTCTCCCCGGTTTTCCCCTCCGACGGTAGAGGCGACACGGAGGTGCAGGAGCTGGGGCTGCCTGTCCTGGGCGTGAACGGCTGGCAGGTGGCGCTAGGCACCCGGAAACCAGTTTTATCTCCACTGATGCTGCTCGACGAGTCCTTCTTCTCCGAAGACTTCGAGTAGGGCTTGAAGCTGGACTTGTCCTCGGCTCCGATGTCGCTCATTTTCAGCGGACCGGATTTGGCCTCCTTGTCGCTGGATCCGCTGGAGGTCACAGAGGAAAGCTTGGAAGAGGACGGGGGGTCCGGCTTGCCGATCTGAGAGCAAGTCTGGGCCAAAAGGGCCAACGGACTCTTTTTTGCATCCAGCTGCGAAAAATAATAATAAAAAAAATAAGATGTAACAAACGAACAACAACACGTCAACATGCAAATGTTTGCAGGACAGCAAAAACGATCGCTTTGCGTATTTTACGCACTGCGCATGAAGTTATCTCAAAGAGAAACTAAACAAACTCATCAGAATGTGCTTATACTGGAAGGGTTGCACAACATTAAAGCTTACGTTAGTTTAGAGACACTAGCTTGCTAAATAGTTGTCGGTATGTGCAGTTATTCCAAATTTAACATCAGAGTTAAATATTTAAAGCGAACAACAACAAACCTAAAAGTCTGATGCAACATTTTTCTACAAAGCCTGCATCGGAAGCTTGACTTTCCTGTGCGCAAAAAGCAAAACAAAACAACCGTTCCCTAAATTTGCTTTAATGCTTACCTCGATGGGACTAACTGGAGTGGACGGCAGAGGCTGGAGGTACTCCGGGTGTAAGATGTGTCCTGCCCGAGCGGTGAGCATTTTCAGCACCTTGATGGGAAGACGGCCGGCTTGGCGAGAGGGATCCGCGGGAGAGACGCAGTGGTGGACGGACAGTCGGCTGATGTTCGCTGCTCCCTTCTCCCCCACCGAGGAGCCGCTCTCCCACGCTGGATTCGTGCTATTTCTCAGAACAGACACCAAGGGCGATGTGATCATGACCCGATTCTCGTACAAATGGTTGGAAAAGACATGTGGAGATCAGAGAAAGCCAGCAGTCAGGATTGTTTTAACGTTAATTAGAGCCTCGCCCATGAAAAAAATGCAAAGAAATGATAAATATCCTTAAATCGGAGTCGGAATGAGAGAGCAGAATCCGTGCGTCTTCATCCCCTGCGACGCTTCAGCAGTGTGGGCTCTAGGTCCCAGGGAGAACTTGGTTTAACTGGCAGGAGGGATCACTCCGCCTCCCCCTCCTCCTCAGCGGCGTCTGAATCAGTCCGCAGCCTCCCAATCAAAAAGAGATCCCACCAAATGTGATGGAAGGTGGAAGTAACATGACGTTTCCTACCTTACACTCACGTCTGGTTCAGTTTTCAGCAACACGCGCCCTTTTAATTTGGAGATTTTTATCTGCGTATTTGCGTAATTGGAGATCTGACGCATGCGCTGCGCCCCTGCTGCTTGTGTGTGCACATTTAGGTTTTCTGGAGCAGAATGATCGATAGATAAAGATGATC
Organism: Poecilia latipinna; assembly: GCF_001443285.1. Lineage (NCBI taxonomy): Eukaryota > Metazoa > Chordata > Actinopteri > Cyprinodontiformes > Poeciliidae > Poecilia > Poecilia latipinna. Next base: position 268,800 of record NW_015112965.1, on the reverse strand, counting down.
CAAACACGAATGCCACGAAGTGAACAGAAGGTATTAAAGAATTTGAGCTCTGTAATATTTTTCTTTTCATCCTTATTCCAACTCGTTTTTGAACTTTTTGGAGTTCATGCATGCAAACACTTCAAAGTCAATGGACCACAGAGGACAATTTTTAATAAACGTAATTCAGTTAGAACATTACCACCAAAAGTACTACAGTAAATATCATTCATAAAGTAAAATGCACACATATTCCTAAAAAGTGACATTCTTTCAGACTTTAATTTAAATTTTTAAGATTATGGCTTTAAGACTAATAAAAACTTATAATTGAGTTTCTTAGTTAAATCCAAATAAAGTACATAATTTACAATCACATATAAATAGGGTTTTGTATGTCTGAGCAACAGCCCAGTCCAGTTCCAGAAACTGTTGATGCTGTTTCTGGTTCAGGAGTGACTGAATACGATTGTAGCTGACGTCTGTCCATCGGTAGCCCACTCATAGATATTCTCCCCTAATTTCTTAAATGGACTTCCCCTTACAGTTCTCCTAAGTTGTCACACAGATTTTCCTTCCACTAAACATTTTGATACAGCAGTCTCTGAACTACCAGCTTGCTTAACAACGATCGTTTGAGGCTTTCTCTCTTTTAGGAAGGTGTCAGTGAGTGTCTGCTGGGCAACTGTCAAGTCAAAAGTCTGCACACAATGGAAAAGCCTACTGCATGGGAATTGCATAAATTTATTTAATTAAGATACTATTTTGTTGTAATTTTATAATATAATAATATAAAGTTTTCAGCATCTGCTAGCCATAATACTCATGTCAAAAACTTTGTGTAGGAGCTGGGGTTTGAATTAAATTACTGAAATACCTAAACGTTTTGATTTTTTTTAACCAATAGTCAGAGACACACCTGCATGAAGCAAAGATTTAAAAAAAAAAAAGAGTGTTGATGCACCGTTGTAGGTAAAAACCTTCAACATGTAACATCTTCCACATGTGTGTCTCCAGGTAGTTTTCAACTGGGAGGCGAGAAGGGGGCCAATGATAATCTTTGGGTGGCAACCTAAACCAAAAGGCAAAAATAGATCTATAACACGAGCTACAACACACTGTGGTGGTACTTAGTGAGGCGGTGCCAGAAGGGAGTGGTAGATGTAGAAGTGGTATGTTGTAAAGGGTAAAGAAAGACCCAGCATTTATTAAAAATGAATAAGTACATATTTTATCTTACAGAAATGTGTTATGTTTCTTAACAATACTATTAAAAATGCATATAAGACTGGTCAGCCAGGAAACGATAAGTTTAAAGACGTAGTCATTGTCCTCCTTTTCCCTCCTTTTAGTGGCGCCTCTGCTCTTTTGCATTTTTTTACATTTGCTAGAATTTTGCCCTGTAAATCACTGCTGCCACGCAGGACAGCACACTGACAGCCTATCTGTGAGCTGTCTGCTATTTTTCTCACTTGTTTTTGTCACTTCTCTGTTGGATTTAAAGTTAATGAATCCACATATGTTTGGTATAAAGTGGGATCTCCTTTTTCTGCTTCTCTTCATTCATGATAAGTATTTACAAAAACCATAAATTTACCCCATTTTCTCCAAATTCCTGCCCAAAAATGTACTTTTTCTTTTTACTTGAACCGTGCTTTAAAATTTTTCCTTTTTTGCCACCATTAATCACTAGAGCTTCCACATTCCTCCCCATCGAACCAGACCCACTCATCTTATTACTCAATAGCCTATAAATGTCTTGCTGATCAGGCGAAAGTTTAAACATATGCAAGTGTTTTTTGATTGATAACAGGGCTGCTGTTTTCGGCAAGGGCTGTCAGGCTCTGACACAGCGCTTTGAGTTATTAGGGCAAAGAAGGGCGACCATAAATTTAAACCGTCAGGCAAAAAAATCTCCTTTTATTGTGGACGTGATGGATGGTTCGCAGCAACAGACACCAAATTCTCAGCTTTATCCTTAAATGGCTTCCACAGTAAGTCATTAGTTCAAATCAGAATATTTTACCACCAGGGCTTCGTTATGAATCCTAATGCAAATACAGGTTTGGGTGCCATCATTCGTGACAATCAAACTTTTTTTTTTATGACAGGTAATAGTTAATCATAAAGATTGTGGAGGAAATTAAACTTTCAAGAGCAGGGGTGCCTCAAAAGGGTGGCCTGATGGGGGCCACTGATAATCTTCTGCCACCAAAACTAATAGCTGGAGGAAAAAAATCTTTATTACTTTCTTTAAAGCTTGAAATATCAAACTTTAGAAAGCATTTCAACCTCATAGTTTGTTTTGTTGACAAGTTATTCATCATATTTGCAAACCTTTTGTGTTTCTCCAAATGCAACTTAAAGCTGTTAAGCTGTTAATTCAAGCAGCTTGCATCCTGACGAAACTTGTGCTTATGTTGTCTGAACAAGCTGAATCCGTTGTAAGATTTCAAGAATTTGTGCTTTTTTTAAAAAAATATTTCATTTAATATTTTTGAATATGAACTTTGGGGAGCGTTACATTTTATCACTGTGACTGATGAAGACGTTGAAATGTACTGGCTATTAAAGCCTACAGGACCAGGTTCGTATTAAGTAACCTTGCGTGGATCATGTAACTTGTTGAAGGTTGATGGTTGCTCCTGGGCTGATTAGGAAATTTTAAATTAGATTGCGACAGTTCTTGTTTTAACAGCAGCTAAACACATGATGAAGCTTAAAAGTAATGTCATTGTGGATACTTTAAAGGTTGCAAGCAGCGGTGGAAGATTAAGATGAAGGTGAGCCCCTGCAACTGTCCTGTTAATCTGCTCTGCCTTTGAAAACTATAACAACCTAAATCTTAAGAAAAATGTCAAAAACTTAGGCAGTTTGCAAAGCTTGTTAATAAACCTTTTCATATTTAGGCACATTGATGACAAATGTAAATATGTTTTATTTGGATTTATGTGATAAACACAAAGCAGAACATAATTATCGATTCACGGTTTTTCAGAATTTAAAAAGACATGCAATTCCTTTTACTTTTGCCACAAAGCATGCCTTCAAATCAAGCACCTGGAAAAAAGTTGATCTGGTCAGGTGATCCGACAATTAATTATTTACATGCATAAAAAAATTCATGATAAAGGTCTAATACCGTGAACATGCCACCCTCACCATCTACATGACAGTGGCAGCATCATGCTGGGGATGTTTTTATTCATCTTGGTCTGTGTTAATGGGAAGATGGATGGAGGTAACGCAGCAAAGGTTTAGAAAAGATACAACTCTTGGTGTAAACGTTTAATATTTTTATTTATTAAAACATTAAAAACAAAGTGCAATTTTCCTTTCCATGTTTTCATGTTGGTCCATTATGTAAAATCCAAATAAAATGAATTAAAACTTGCGATTGCAACTTGACAAAAATGTGAAACATTTCATGGAGTATGACTATTTTTCCCAAGATACTGCAGGCACAAAAGCTCCTAACATATAGCTTTCAAATAAGAAATGGGGGAGATATGGACGATAAATGCGGCATTATAATGTCAAGCAAATAGAATAAGAAATTCCCTCTTGGTGACATGAAAATTCACCCCTGTGGCAGCCGGCACAGGGTGCGCCACGTCAGCAGCCAGACAGGCCGACTGGATGTGACAGGTAAAAAGGCGAGATGATGGTTGGAAGGTGCTATTGTTTCGCAGCGCTTTCTTGACCTGTCAGGCCCTGGCGCTGGAGGGCCTGGATCGAGGACCTCCTTGTCAAGGAAAAAACAGCCTTAAAAGGCTGCTTATCCAGGCTGCGGTGATTGCTCCTGTTTAATTGATTTGCTTTGCGCTGAGGCCTGTCACATTAATAATGGTTAAGTACAGCCCGTGTGTGTCACCCACAGTGGTGCGTCTATCAGGAAATTAACAGCCTTAACTAACTGCCGTCTGCGAAGCGGCACAAACGGTGGGATCATATGAGGCACGGCGGTTTTGTGCACAGGCTGATCGCTTTAGTATAACATCCAGCAAAGTTTCTGTTCCCTGCCTATTCAAAATTACATTAGATGTGCTCCCTGGCTCACCTATTAATACATCCCCATGCACACATGCAGTATGACTACTTTTTAGAGTGCAACACAGAGCTAAAGTAAAACTCCTACTCCGCACCACCTCTCTCCAGCCTTTGACAGGTTGCTCCAGACATTAAGTCGTTCTGATATTTCCATGACTGACTGACACTTTGAAATTGTTCCCATCACCTTGATAGCATGGTAATGCACCTTGCATGCGGACTGTCTTTAAAGTGCAGGAAATTAGACTCCAAGCTGAAAGTCTCCCTCCCCCCACCTTTCAGCCAAATATGACAAGAAAATAGACTGCTTTTCTTTCCTGCCCTGAGAGGGGGGAAGAAAGGGCCCCACAGAAGCCGGCAAAGAATAAGCGGTTATAGGCGAATGTGTCAAGAAGTATTACAGATATTATGTTCTCAAGACAGGACATTTGAGATGCTTAGAAGTCATACCCATTCTCTTTGACTTCTCAGAGGATATTTCCTCTCTCCCGCTACCTTCTCGTGTCAAAGACCGTAGCGCCGACTTCATTTTGCGAGAGCTCAACTCGAAGGTGACACGCAGAACTTACAGTATCTAGCCGGAAGTCAGAGCGCCAGAGCTCAGCTCTGACAGTGAGAGTCAGAAAAGTTGAGTTGCAGCCAAGATGGTGCTGGTTGAAGGGTCTTATTCACTTTGTCTCCTCAATTAGTCAAAGCTGGTCAGGAGCTGAAAGTAAAGCCTGCGGAGATGGCGTGCTGTCGTCCGCTCGCCGTCAGGTGGGTGAGGATTCCCCCCGTGGGTTGTAGTCATGCTGTAGAGAAGAGTTAACTTCACCTTACCTCCCTGTTAGCACTGGAACCAGCTGCTGGATTCGAGCTGACAGCTGCCGTATTACTGGTTTAGAACTTTGTGGAAACTCCAAGGGGCTCATGTCAGACCCAGTTGGCTTTGAGCTGCACAGGAACAAACGTTTTCATGTTGGCTGACATTAAAGTTTGGCGTATAACTCGATTTTACATATTAAGGTTGCAGCTGTAAGTATTTTCTGAAAGTTCTGTGGCTGATTTCTCTGATAATTAAAGATACAGTACAACCAAATCAAACAAGACCAGAATCAAAGCACTTTCTAACTTATGCAGGTCAGATTTTCTTCTTCTTTTAACACACCAAACAATGCAACCCATCTAGCCTTTTAAAGTCGGTGTCTCAAATCAGTTTAAAGCGCGCCATGCAGCGAGATTTCAACCGAGAAGCAATAACTGTAAAATCAACATGACACACATCCAGCACGAGATGCTGATCCTTCACATTTGTTCGTCTAGATTTAATTTCTGGAGCCTAAGTCAGGGGGTGGAAATGTTCAGGTAGCGCGTTGTGACGCTGGAAGCGCTGTGCAGGTCAGGATGAACGTCTGTGACGGGCAGATTATTCAGACTAAAGCAGCCTAAAGAATGATCTTGTCACATTTCACAGTCAGGATTATAGAGATTCACAGGAGGAGCGCTTCAGTCAGGAATTACCGTCATGTGGTCGGCTGGAGACAAGCATGCGAGGCATTAGTCAAAACAGGCTTGGACACTTGCTGTTCGGTTTGTCCTCACAGTGATCAAGTATCGAAGTAGAAGGTTGTTTCTCTATGATTTGTGTTTTTAGTTGCATGCGTTTTACATAAAAAAAAAAAAAAAAGGGACACCAGATTCTTTGGAGACTTTGAAAGTCTCTCATTGTTGGCAAGGATTTTTGGTATACTCCTCTTTAAGTCTCACAATGGATTTTAAATTAGGCTGAGGTTTCAACATTGACTGGGCTCTTCCTGCCGTTCTGTTGTAGATTTGCTGCTCCTCTTGAGAAACCAGTGTAGTGTGAGATCAATTTGTCTCTCAGATGGTCTCACATTTGACTAGGAAACTTCTGTGTGCAGAAAACTTCATGGACAACTCATCGCTTTGTTTTCACATTGCACATTAAGACAAATTGTCTCTACTTTACTGTCGTCTGTCTGAAGAACTTTGTTCCAAAAGTCTGTTTAGATGAAGCTTTGGAAAGTCAACCATCTAAGTTCTTTTTATAGAGGCTTTTTCCTGGCAACCCTTCAAAGCAAGCCATACTTGTTCAGTTTTTCCCTAATTGTCATTTTGTTTGTTTGAAATTCTACATGCTAACTAAGGCATGTGAAAACTGAGTTGTAGCTCTTGGTTTTCTGCAAAAAACCAGATTCCACGTGTTAAAAAGGGGTGCAAATATCATGGCTTGAAATCTGATTATATTAAAATACCTCCCAGTATTTCTAATATATTGAAGAGCTTTTATCAGGCTTGCTAAAAACAACTGGGTGCAAATAAATTGACAAATGTCTGATCAAATATAATCAATTTGGCTGAGAATAGTTTCTCAAAAACAATTGTAATTTTTTTTTTACAGCTTTCCCGTTTGAGTAAAGTCCTGAATTGCATAGCCACAAATGAACATTCATTCATTTTAAAATAAGCACACACAGTTTAACAAAAAGTTTACATACACTACATAAAAAAAGACAGTCATCTGTTTTTTTTTTCTCCTCACTGTCTGAAATTAAACTTTTCTGGTTTTTGCTCATTTAAAATGACCAACATTGTTTCTATTTAATAAATATGTCAGATATTTACTTATTAATGTATTCAAAATGAGAAGCTTACATACATTTCCTCAGTTTTTGGTCACATTGCCTTTGGGCTGTGTGACTTGGGCCAAATGTTCCTCCACAAGCAAAACAAATTGTCATAATTTCATCCATTATTTAACAAGTATAAAGCTGGCAACATACTTTAAAACAAGATAGCATGGATTTGTCTGCTGCTTGAGGATATCACAACCAACAGACCGCTAGTCATGAATACTAACATGATCTTTTTAGAGCTTCTTTGCAGTTTTGTGCTAAAGAGCTGTAATAATGTGTTCCTTTTTCTTCGAGTCAGATATGGATTTTATTATCGAGCTAAAACTCTATTGAACTTATTCAACTCAAACCAGAAGTGGATCATTCTCCACTGAACAGAGATTCTTTTGAACGCACTTTATTTCTGAAAATATAAGAGTGACACGTTCAGTGAGTTGCTTTAAGACTGTCTTAGGTTTGTTAAACATTTAATGGCAAAACAACAGGTAATTCTTATTTTTGCCAAAACGTTTTTCTAGAATCCCTTTTTGTGCTCAACACAATATCATATTTTGTCTCATGTCTGTTTTCCTTCCAGTCTTAAATGTTTTGTGTGTGAAAATGACCTTTTTATTTGAAGTCTCAGTCTTAAAAAAAAAAAAAACCTCATCGGCAGCAACAGTTGCTTCTCTTTCTTCTTGACATTTTTAATGGGGGCTTGTATCCTCAAGATCAACCAGTTGCCCAAAACTCATAAAGGCTGCTGATTTCTCTCTTAATTCCGATTGAATCTGTAGGGGTGTACTTAGTTTTGGCACTCCCCCCGCCTCCTGTGACTATATGTTGCTCATAGCAGCAACACATATTTATGTGTCTGCATTTTAAATGAAAACGAGGTTGAGTGTCTTCAGGCGATCAGAATGAGCTATTACCATGATGATTGAAAAGCGAGGGAGCGAGTGAGCTGAAAAGACAAAGTAGAAGAGGCCTGACAAATGAAATCAAACTTCATAAGACCTGCCAGTGGTGTCAGTTGTTATCCATATCTCAAGTGCATTATGGTACTGCAACGCAGCGCACTGCCTTCTCATCTGTCGACTCGGATTCATCACACTCTTGACTGTTTCTTTTAAGTCACAAGTGTCAGTGTGAAGAGGAGTCTTAATTGACAACTGAGTGGCACGGACGTGGAGTGCAGCCTTTATTTTTGTGCCAAGACGGGTTGTGTTGTTTTGATGAGCTATTATTGGCAGAAGCCAGCAGCAGATAGCGGTCGGCCTGGAAATGGGAAGTGACATCAGACAGAGAGGAGCTTGTCATTGTCTTCGGGCGAGTTCAGCCTTGCTGTAAGTTTAGGAGCAGCCTGTTGAAATGTCACTCTGAGGAATTTCTTATCTCTCGGGAGGAGAAATTTGGGTTGATTTTTGTGAAATTATTTAGACATCTGGCAGCTGGCTGTATTGCTGGCACAGTTTAAGGAAGATTTTGTTTTCTAGTGAATTATATTCCTGTTGAATACAGATGAGCCTCTGGCTGTGCAACTCACAAAAATATTTTGTCAATTTTCTTTCTTTTTTTTTTTAACATTTTGTGTCAAAACCCTCTGTTTGGATTTGGACTGAAACTGTTTACATAATATTTACTGTAGAAGGCTGGGCCATCCGTTATTGGTGTCTAATCTATTCTGTTCTTGCGTCTGTTGTTATGTGAAGCAGGTTGCAACGTTCAACAATTTGAAAACCGTTTCAGTAGAAAGGGCTCTTGTTGTCGTCGGTGTCACAAGTGGACACTTCAGGTTCAGTACCATGCATGTTTTAGACGCATTTCTCCTTGATCACACCTTAGTTCCAGGAATATTTCATGACCAGGTTGCTGGTAAACTTTGTTCCAAAAATAGAAGAAGTTAATAAGATAGAAGAACACTATACAAAAGAATATTATACAACCTACAAACACAGGGATACATTTTAGCCACTGTTTTATTCTGTATTTTACTGGGTGAGAAAGGACTAAAGTCGACCAAAACACATTTATGTATTGATAACATTGTCATTTATGCAACATTTATTGAAAATTATTCATTGTTATGATAAACAGGCTTACAGTTTCTATAGGTTTTCCTCAAGGATCAACTTCAGCCTTTATTATGATATTGAATGAACTATGATCAGGACTAAATTCAATCAAAATACATTTATGTTATAATAAATCCTGGTTGTTTCTTCTGTGTTTCCCACCCTTAGATTTTATATTAAAACCAATGCCTACACTGTTATTTCTAAAATATTCAATACTATTGATCATAGCAATTCTTTGGGTCTTAATAAAAAGTCTCCAAATGTATGAATTATTTTTCTAGAGGACTCAGTGTGTTGCCATTTAAATTACGATACACGCTTACAATGCCTCCACGTGTTTCCCAAGGCTCCATTTTAACCTTCATTTTCTTCTCAGTGTTAATAAAACGGATTGAATGGGGACTAAACCATGTCAAAATAAACTTATATGTTGATGAGAGTTTTATGTATTGAGAAGTGCAAAAAATGTTCAATCATAGACCAGTCTGAATTTCTGCTCAAATATATTGCATAAAAAGATGGTGTATACATACCTAAGGATTGGCTTAGGTAAAAATTAGGTTTTGATTATTACATTAACACTTTTTTAAAAGTTGTGAGCTATATTTTATACATTTCAATTAAACAAATGTTTGTTTTTTTTCCTTTTTAAACCAGAAAACAAATTTTAACCAGCTCTCAGTACGTCAGTAAAGTGTCTATAACACAGAGCTCCGTACAAGAGCTTCATAATCACAGCGTTCTCCTCTAATATTCTCTCACCCGTGGTACAATCTAAATAAATAGTTTTCGGGGCACTGCGTTTCACTGTACATTGATCACGAACACAGGACCCCAGGCAACAATGCACAGAAGAGAAATGTCTTCCCTATTTTCACTCATCTGAGACTCTGCGTACGCCTTAATAGACAGAATCAGAATGTCTGCTGTGGTGTTGCAGGCTTTATGAGACCATTACCGCTTTTTATTGTGTATCCCTGGACTAATGGCTTTCTATACTTCCTCTGATTTACTGCCTGTCAGCTTTGTGGCTGTCCATTAGAAAGGAGGGTTGACATCGAGCCAGCGCTTGAAGTGCCCACTGTTAAAAAGAAGGAAGTCATGTCTCACACATAGACGCCAGGATCTCTTTAAAACACTGTTTCAAAACATACTCCTGGCAGCTCATTTACCAGCTTGTCTTGTGCTTCAGTGGTGCTTTTATTAGGTCATTATGTGACATAAGTGACACATGTCTGCAGTAGGTAATATAAAAAAAAAAAAAAAATCTGTCAAAGCTATTAACATTAGACTTTATTAACGTGAAATTGGCTGCATTAAAGTTTTATTTTCTGGATGTGAAATTATGCTGGACTTACATTTGTTACTGGTCTTAAGCTCACCATTAAAAATTAATTTGCCAAAATGTCTTTATTTCAGCTTTGATTTTGTAATGTATTCATGGATGGTATCCTGTTGCCATAGCACTGTGTGAGTCACTAAATTCTTGGTTACTGTTATTCACTTTTTCTGAAAGGGTCCTTTAAATAATGCTAATATAGTTTTAATGCTCTTCAGTGGAATCTTTGACCCCAACACCATCAATGACCTATGGAATTAACTTTGGTTGGTCTGGTGGTTTTAACATCTGAGAAATTGGAGACTTGGAGTCAGTCTCTATTTAATATGCATTTCCATAGGGATTACAGAACGACCTGAATTGGGCTACATTCAACTGGATATTCACAGACATGGATCCTTGAGGGGAAAAAAAAAATCAGATCTTTTGAGAGTCAAAAAACTCAAAAAAATCTATCTTAAACAAAAATTTATATCACCACACCTAAGTGCTAACATATTGCAACAACTTTCTTTGGTGGTGTTACACATTTAAATTTGGACATTTCGGCATCATTAAGGGATTTTAAATTAGAGGAAGAGCAAAAGGCCTATAAAAAACTTTTTAAGGGAAATTTTGTTCTATAGGGAGTAATGTGGTTGTTAATTTAGGCTGCTACATCATACAGCTAGTCTCTGTGGTGCTGGTCATTTTACTCCTCCTCCATTTGTTCAAAACAGAGCTGTGTGTGGAACAATGTCAATTTATACACACCTTGAGGGTATCTTATCAAACTGGATCAGTACCAAATTGACCAGAACCCAACTTTAGCATAACAGGAAGACCAAATGTATAACAGAAAGTATTTTTATGATTTCAACTTCCAGCCTTCATCTTTTATGGAAGATTGTTTGAAAATGTTGGTAACCTCTTGCAATGTCTATATTCTTCATAGGAAATATAAACAGAGACTGGCAATAATGCTAATTGTGCTAATCACTAATATAAGATGTTAAAAATAGTTTTAAATTCTTTCTAAATCATTTTCTTGATTTAAAATGAATCCAACCTAGTCTTACAGATCACTTCTCCTGCTCACAAAGTGCAATTTTTTTCCCCTAAGCTCCAGATTTTATTCAATGATGACGCGTTTGGAAATTGGGTTCAAACTTATGATCAGTGCATTTCTAAATGTTTTCTTCTATAAGACTTTTATTTTGACAATATATAAAAACTAGAAGTAAAATTCCTTAAAAATAGTTGTCAGTTAATTTTATATATTTATTTGAAGTCCAATACATGCTTTTTGAGAACTTTTGCTAAAACACACAATTTAGATTAAACACAAACTAACTAAAACAAATTTAACTACAACTATTGTTTAGTGTTCTGCCCTTTAACTCCCCTTGGTGCCTGCTGTTAGAGGTAAAACATTTATTCTAAGCTGCTCTACTGAAGCAGAACACAGTGCGAATGATGGAGGTCCAACAACACAGCCGTCAGCCAAGGAATCTGAGTGTGTGAAACAAAAGACACATCACGCCAACATGATGTTCAGCAGGTCATGCCAGGATGAAACCAGAAATATGCAAGACTTCAGTCGTTCAACAACATGCAAAACCGCTCTTGGAGCTGGTGATGAACATGTTACTATCGGACGTCTTAAGAAATGGCTGAGTTTTGTTATTGCAAAAACAGCTGCAAGAGCGGACCACCAGGGCTGCAAAACTGAAGCCTTTCAGTGTCAGCCCACCCTCCTCAGTACCTTCCACACCTCTTTACCCCATCACATGAATCGCAGTCACTACCCTTCACTGCTTCTGTGACAAAAGACGCTTTGAGGTTGTGCTCTTCTTCTTTGTGCGCAGAACAGGCTGTGAACAGAGCTACTTAAGAAGAGGATGGCTTAGGAGGGGCTTCTTAAAGAAAGCGTGTCCACCTTAAAAGAAAGCAGCAGAAGAAATAGAATATTAACCTCAAATTCTCCAATTTTAGGATGCAAAAATGTGAGGAACTGATTTTGGCTTTAAAATTGAAATTGTTAGACTCCTCTTCATCAAGCTGTGCAACGGATTTCATTGATGATAATATGCCTGAGCCCTAAGCTGCACCTTTCTGCATTCATCGCCCCAAGAATCCTCTGTGGGGGTTTGAAACTTCAAACGGTTCCTCATGAAAAAGTCAGGAGGTATCAGACATGTGTTTCCCCCCCACCTCTCTTTGCCCCCCTACCCTGCTGTCTTGCCAACACCAAAGGCCAGAATTGATTTTGTGTGAAGCAGGACCACCTCCACCCCCATCAGGGATCACCTGGCATCCATTGAGCCTGAACCTCTCATGCCTCACGGATAATAAGAAACGGTTTTCAAAGTAAATTTCAACAACATCGCTGTGCGTTTGCCTTCAGAACATCTGAATAAAGTTACATTGGTTAATTTCTTTTTGCTCTAATTCCACATGGATGATCCTTGTGCATGAGCTAATAAAGTGAGGTTTATGGATGATCCAGGAGAGATTAGTCGAGATAAGAACACAGTACTGCACTCAGGATGCTTTACCATTGGTCTCAGTGTAAACAAAAAAAAAAGAAGAAGAAAATGTAGTATGAAGGGTCATGGAGGAGGTCAGGAGAGATAAAAGTCTGAGGTGGCTTTGTTGAACAGATATCCTTTTGCGATCCCCTTTAAATTGCACATTCCGTTGTGTTTGTCTTCATGTTTTCTTTCTGGTACGAGTAGAAAAACGGTGAAGGACAAGTTATGATTTTAAACCTTTGGAAGTAACCCATAATGAAAGCTATTACTATTTATCCAATTAACATTAGAGGAATAATCTTGATCTTTTGACGCTCTGGAAATTATACTTTGTTCTTTGTTGGAAAACTCCTCCAGACACTCGAGTCGCTGCACTCAGGTTATTGGTATTTTACTAAGTGTGAAGCTACTATTGCCAATTGGCTGGACTTCTGTTTAAATAGGTCAGCCACTTTAAAGGGGGTGAATATTTATCCTCTCAATTATTGTCATTATTTTGTAGGAAGCAGTTTTCACTTGAACGCTAAGGCGTATTTTTTGGAAAATTTTGAAAAAAGTAAAACATCCAATACTTTTTATGGACACTGTATGACTGACAAGTTTATTTTTCTAATGTCTGATTTGGGTCATGATTTTGCACTAGATAGAGAAAAAAAACATATGTACAGTGTCAGCAGTTTTCTTTCTTTCTTTTTTTTTTGTAATTGACAGTAACAGATGCAAAGCGTACCTTGACAGCTCTCCAAACCAAGAAGAAAGTGCTATTTGCTGACTTCCTATAACAGATGCTGGTGTCCGTCTCGGGGAAGTGAAATGTCCTGGATCTGGTGGCACTGCCATATAACTGCTGTATAAATAGATTCCTTTGACAGCACCATTCATCTCTGGACATAAACACATCAACATTAAAAGACAGCTCACCAAGACCTCTGTGCTTGTTAGGGCAAGATCAGCAGTCCAGATGCCCAAGATGTAAACTTGTGAGGGGGAGATTAATCTATCTTTCATTCCTGGCTTTGACAGTAGTTATAAATCTGATTTAGCGGTTGAGCGGGGGGCCATGACGCAGGGCAGTTGGACATTAAGATTTCAAAGAGTGATATCAAGAGGACAAACTCGTGACACCCGGCCTGCTGCAAAAAGGTCAAAAGTTCTTGGATTTGGTGCAATGAATCTGTTCATCTCATTTTTGTGTTATTTTCAAAATGGTGATGATCATGTGATTAGGACAGGACAGGTGGTGTGCACAGAGTGTCAAAGGAGCTAGTTAGTGGTGGATGGATGGGAACAGGAGATCTGAGGTGGTCACATCCTGTGACCATCTGCACGGCAGTCATGCTAGTCATTCCAATTGCACACAGATGCTTAGACATACCATGACACAACACGCAGATATTTGAAGGCGTGACAATAAGGGTAATGCCATAGTTCACGGAATGTCAACTGGATTTTGACAATCTTGTTTTTCATTTATTCATAAGTTACTAAATGTATAGTTTTTGTAAGTAGGCATAGTGATTTTAAGCTACTTTAAATTGTATTAATGATCATAAATCAACCAGATTCATTATCCATGAAAATCATTTAGGGTGAATTTGTGACCTTACACTGTGTTGTCTATTTATCAAAACAACTCCAAAGTACATGGTTTTATTGTTTTCCATCCATCCATCCATCCATCTGTTCATCCATGCAATGGCTATACTTTATCAATTAAAGAAAATCCAACCAAATCACAAGTCAGTTCCAAAGTGGCTACTTTTTTTTTTTTCTTTCTTGCTTTAACCAAAATTATACCAGACTGTGACTTTAAAACTGAAGCATGTACTGAATTGCGAATTTTACAAGCGGAAGTGGTAATGGTCAACCAACTGACAGCCACATGACTGAAACATCAGGAAGGTGGAGAAAAACCAAGGGCTCAGGGAGGAGCTGCAGAAAGCCTGACAGGGGAAGGCAACTACAGTGCCTGTGGTCATTAGACCACTTGGGCTACTGACGCCCAAACTGGAGAAGTTACTTCAACAGCTACCTTAAACAAGGGATTGAGGCTCTCAGTTAACATAGTTTCATTCTTCACAGAGGTTTCTTTTTTTTATTTAAGTGGATATAACTTGAATATCTGGTCTCTGTTTACTTCCTTAACTTTTTTTTTTTTTCTACAAGAAAGCCATACATTATTTTTCTGGAACAAAACACAATGACAGACTTCAAAATGGTGGTGGACACCAACATCATCCTTGTGGATGTGAAAGTGCATTGATGGTGTGACTGCAAGTGATTTTTGTTTTGTATGAGATGCAAAGTTTTAGTTCATTTTGAAAAACAAGAGAAAGGCCAACAAGATTTACCTATGCTACAAACCTTTGAGATTGTCAGGTTTTCTTGCTGTAAAATATAATAATTAAAAACAACAAACAAACTACCACTCACTTCACAACTGGGACTCTTCTTTTTGTCCCCCTCCACTTTCTAATAAACTCTTAATCAAGCAAATGTCAGTGGTCTCCTCTCCCCACATAACATTCATACAGGACAAAGTAAGTCATAATAACATACTGCCGACTTAAAGGAACCTAATTAAACTAATGATGGCGTCGATTACTCCACTTTTGTGGTTTTGGCTGCTCGGGTGGATTTTTAATTTCATTCTTTTTTTTTTTTCTTTCCCCTGAGTCGTTGTGCGGAGGACAGTGAGGATTTTGACATGTCAGAATGTGCGGGGCCAGAAGGAGGATTAATGGCCGCCTGCCTGTACCCAAGGTCCTTCGGCGGTAATTGCAAGCAGAATCTGACTCTATGATCTCAGCAGTGGTATGCGACATGCCAAAACAGCCTGCCTTTGACAGATTGCCTTTCTGCAGTAATAACTTAAGCACGCTCGTTCTCTCAAATTAGACATTCCCTGCTTCCCACAGCACTAAATGGGAGCAACGAGTTATTTGCACCCTGTCTGAATATATCTTCGGTGGGATGAATGATTTTACTTTAAGCTACTTTTGAGATTCCACAGTTTCACCTTTGACAAGATCACAAGAATCAAACAAAATGCAGCAAATAGAAATCAAATTAAGTGAAATCCTCTTTTTTTTTGTACTTTCTAGTATAAACTTAAATGGCTGCAAATGTTTTTAGGTGTTCCACAGTGTTTGCCTGCAGGTCTGTGCTGAAATAAATCCCAGTGTGGGTCTCTGTCTGGCTCTCTCTCTCTCTTTTTCATTCTCTCCGTTGATAGTTTGTGTCCAGCCTCAGGACAGAGGGACTCCTATGAGCCACTCTGTGGTGGGTTGTGTTCTCTGGAGCAGTTAAAAGCCTGGCAGCCCCACCTCATGACTGTCCAAACACAGTCGACTCTAGGCATCCACATCAAACAGGCCTCTCTTACGAAGCCCATTGGAAAGTTAGCCACAGGGGTGCTTAGGTTATTTATTTAGTTTCCACATATAAAAATGCGACTGGTCTCAGATTCTTTAGACTTTCTTTTCCCCTTTTTTTCCCCCCACGTTCTCATTAATGTTAGTAATTAATGGGACAAAGCGGCGTTTGAGGAGCAGTTTACACGCTGCGACTGGATCTGCTCAGCACTGCTGGATCGAGTCAAAAGCAAGATTCAGGGAGCGTAACTAGAAAAGACAAGTTAATGAAAGATTCTTTCAGTCCTCTCAGCAGTGCCGCGCACGGCCGACATGTCGGAGCAAAATTAACTTTCCCGGACTATGTGTGCTTTAGAGCGCGTGCACTGGCATCACTAATTCACCCCATCCTGAGAGATCCTTCGACATTGACGCTCGAGAGTAGATGCTATGTCAAAATGTAAATAAACTCTGGAGGAGCTTTGGCTCAGTGTGGGATGAAATTTATAGTTTTGGCATTTACTCTGCAGTCATCATTCATCCCCCTGTCGAGAGGAGAGGCCTTGATCAGCAGAGCCTCCGTTGGCCCTCAGATGACCCCACAGGCTATCTGACCAGCTGTGGTTCAGATGCCTCAGACTCAGATGTTCACATTTCTGTAAGACTGTTAACCCGCTCTCCAAAACAGTCTCAGACAGGAAAAACCCTTTTCTAAATTGGATGAAGCAGTCTTATAATTTTGAAATAAGAGACTCTTGCTGTTTAGCTCTGTTGGGTCATTTGAAAACCTTCTAGGTCTTAGAGTGTAGAGCACTGAAAAAGACCAAGTTGTTGTCTAATACAATCCTATGCAAATGTACCTCTACCTCTTGAACTTTTTGACTTGAGACGTCATAGTTTTAAAATGTTTTAACAACAAAATAGTCTCTAGAGTGCATTTGTATTCGCTCCCCTCACTTTTCTTTTACTGTAAATTGTCTTTTGGGAAGATCTGTTACAGCTTTTTTTTTTACCAGTATCAAAAAGTCAGTGAGATTGGATGGAAAGCATTTCTGAACACAAGAGGCAAACATGTTGAGAACCATGTATATTTTAATGTTATGCAATGCAACAAAATGTAAACATGTTCAGAGTATAAATGGTTTTGCAAGGACTGAAATGAAGCATTGCCATTTATCTTAAAGCTAACTACTAAAAGCATCAGTCACAACTGTCTGGCTCGCATCAAGCACACGGCCACTCACTTCGGGAGGCTTGAGTTCATGTGGAAGAATTAAGCACATGCTTTGTTTTTTTTCTCAGCACCATGAAACAAGTGATTGTGTTTGCTGACTGCCTGCCGAAACGCATCACTGGCAAGAGGAAAGCTGGACACGTTCTCACTTCATCCGAAAGAACAAAGCCCCTCAGTGCTTTTCCTCCTTTTAACAGGTGAGTGCTCCAGCTATTAATTTGTGCAGGGCCACCTGCTTTAATTGGTCTTAATCTGAAGCGAGCGGCTTTGATCCCTCTGACAGTTTGACTGCATTAGCACGAGTGCGGAGGCTAATCCCATGCGTCGCTCGTTCTTTTTTCTCAGCCAGAGGCCTGTCCAATGATAATATGTCAGCTGAGGGATAAGCCCTCATCAAACAGCCAGGTCTAAGCTGCTGGAAAGCGGGGGGCTGAAGGGCCACCTGCATGCTTCGCTTCAGACAGAGATACAGACATAAAAAGCCACGGTTTTTCAAGGCTGTAACAGTTAGTGTCCTCTACTTTAACTTGTTTTTGTGTTTCGGTATCTTATGTCCTGTGACCTCACACTTCTTGATTCAAGATTAACACTATTACATGGTCCTCTGACCTCAAGTGAAGCCTGGCTGCTACAATGACTTCTTTATTTCCACCATCTGAGCGCTGATCACACATACCCCCACACACATGATCCACATGTCCAAAAAACAGGGGCTTTATCTGTCTTCTGTCATTTTATTAACAAGTAACAAGCATGTGAAGTGTTTGTCCTGAACTCCGTCTGAACTCCCATGAATTATGATAGCCATCTCACAGTCAACACTATCTGCTTTCAGCAGAGGAAGAAAGAGATAGTGTTAGAAAAGAGAAAAACAGCAGCTCGTATGCTTACCCAGTGATTATATCACACATCATGGTGGTTTTACTTATCATTACTGGCAGATTTGGACTTCAGTAGATCTGTTTTATGCTTTGTGCTGAAGGGATGTTAAATTGGCCTGTTTTCAGGGGGTGTTGCATGTGAAGAAGAAAGCTCAAAGGAAAGCTAATGGGTTTTAAAAACACCTTTTTTTGTCCATTTTTATCCTGTTTAATTAGAGGGCAAAAACGGAGGCATTTCCTGTCATTGTTTGGATGACAATATGCTTTTGGTTTCAAATAAAAATGAAATGAAAAGAAAGATGCACACTGCAGGACTTTTTGGAGTGTCTAGCTCTGAATGTGTTACAGTAAACTATAAGAATTAGGTTTTACAACCAGCTTTCAATCAGGAAGGAAGGACATGAAACAGGGAAGGACACAAAGACGAAGGGGTAAGAAAAGTAGCCTTTGACTGTCCCAAATTCCTAGAAGTCACTAAGTAATGTTTTAACATAAGTTACATATTTGGTCATATACATATAGCTGTAATGGCTGCTATAAGAGAGAGGAATATCAGAGTAAGAGACAGAATGAGTGAAAAGTATTAAATGTGCACAAATGAACTTTCTTCTCCTAATTTATGCCTTTTTTCATCACATATCAAACTCTGGTACCAGCAAAAGTGACATTTCACATTTACCTTACTTGAATGGCAGGTCCTCTCCATTATATTTATACAGTAGGAACAAAGAAAGTGATGGATTGTTAATTTTTATTCATAATTATAATAATTTTATTTTCACTTAAAATAAATTTTCTGTTAATTTTACTTTGTATGAATTGTTAGAGGTAAGACACAAATAATCACATTTATGATTTATCACAAAAAAACACTATTTTTTTTCCCTCCATTGAAAAAAACGTAATATATTTAAGCTAAAGGTTGGACTTTTTTTCACTGTCAGATTATGATACTGCAAAAAAAAAAAAAAAAGAAAAAAGAATGCATTTACTTAAATACTTTTTACGTATTTTTACCAATCAACAAGGAGCATGCAGGATATGTAGTCTGTGTACACATAAATGTAAAAGAAGCAAGCTCATTTAGGCCGCAACACCATTTAAGTTTATTTTTGTTGTTGCACATTGTCTATGCATAAACTGTTCACCAAAACAGCCGTAGTCTCAGGTAATCATTTCTGGATTTAAAGTATTCAGGTCCTAACCTTGCTGTGTAAGGCAAAGGAGCCATAAGATGACAGACAAAACAGAAATTAATTGTTCATAATCAATCCTTTTGTCAATTCATATTACTTTCTAACTATATGAAAGCTAAGATATGATTCTTCATTCCTTTTCTTTTTTCAAATTAATTTTTAAGGCTCCACATGATCTCTGTAAGCATTTGAAAAAAATATTGCTTTTTTTTTTTCACCCTCTGTCGAAACTTGATTATCTTGTGACATCTCCACTTTATCTTGTGATCGCTTCAAGGGTGGACAAACTGCTCTCAGGGTTTTAATTTTATTCCAAAAACGCTTTGATCTACAACTGAGGAAGTTTGGTTGAAATATTAGTTCTAACAACTATACTTTGAACTGCAGATTTTCTCAGCCCTCCGGCTCAACAAACCACCAAAGGATCTTGTGTGTTAACTTGCAATAATCCTGAAGTCAGTCTGCTGCAACAAAAGGAATGTAAATACAAGCTTAAATCACATTAGAGAATAAAAACATGAAAATAACATACAGCTCGTTTAGACATATGTATATATTAAATCTATACATAGCCATGATTTATTTTCAAACCAAGCAAATGCCCTTTGTTCAATTGTCGTCCTTAGCAAAGACATGTAAATAAATACTCAAATAATCTAGGAAGAACTATACAGATAAAGTTTGCCAAAATCTATCTGTTTAAGTCAGATGAGATGGCAATTAGATGGTTTTAGCTTTATTTCTTTTTTCAAAATCAGTTTAATATTAAACGCGGGATTATATTGACATGCCTGCTGTTGAGTTAAGTGGAGAAACTGATGCTGTGAGTCTGTTTCTGGAAATCTTGAATTTCTGGATCATTATCTCTGAAATACCAAGGTATTTTAGTGGAACATTTGCAGAGTTTTGCCAAAAATCTGAAAACGGTTCATCCTTGGTTTGTAGCAGAATAAAATGTAAGTCCATATCCAAAATGTAGCGCCAAATCAACACATAAATGGTTCAGCAGACACCAAATAAACCTATTTTCATAGCTCCAGTCACCAGACAAATAAAACAAAAATCTATTTACATGGTTTTCTTTTCCCCCTGAAACTCAACAAAAGTTTTCGTATTAAAAATTATGCTGCTTCTATCAAACATAAATGTATTTTTCTGTCATTTTCACAAATCATTACCAAGCCAAGCAATAAATTTGTGTTTGAATTTGTGGCCAGTTGTTTGATGGACATTCCCACACAAACAAGTGCTAAAATATTCAGCAGACTGGAAGGTGACTCGCCACTCATGCACACAAGGCACCGATTAATCAAATGTTGTGTGCACTATCACCAGCTGGCAAGACGGGCCTCTAAGCCAGCGAGTAAGTAAGTCCGCAGAGAAGCTTGTGGCACAGCTGAGTTTGTCTTCTGAAAGTGCAGCTGTCCAAGACATGACAGCTACAGCATTAGCAGGGCCATTAAGAGGTGTAGAACATTTCCAGGGAAACCATTTGAAAAATGACAACCTCGGGCACTGCTGAGATATTAATTATACACAGCACCCGTGGAAAGTGGGCGAAAACAGTTAGATAGACAAAAGATGTTTTGTTTTCTCACAAGATGCCGTGTTTGTACTTTCGGAGAGCAGAAGACACAGTGAGGAAGGTGAGAAGCTCTTAATTCTCTCTACTGTCAGGAGCAGGCAGTCATGAAACATAGATGACTGGGGTGATGATTCATGTCTACTTGCCTGTTTGTATGAAGCGGAACAAGAATCCATGTTTAGAGCAATTTAACCCAAAAGAGAAAGTTGCAAAAAATACTTGATTTTTTTTTTTAAAATGACAATGTATATTGGTTAGTTTGAATTAAAAACATACTTTTTTAAGGGTCCAGTTTGAATTTTCATGTGCCATGATTGGTATATTAGATGTTGCGGCCATTACTGAGAGGGAATAAAGTAAATTTCGCATAGGCATTAAAAAAAACACAGCACACAAAAAGCAGTCATGAATTGTAACGTTTTAAAGCAATATAAGTATTTTTTCTTGTATTTAATACTGAATGTCTAAATAGTATTTTATAATAGATTTACCTGCTACAGCAAGGTTTTAAGGAAAGTACTAACTGACATTCCTGAACTCACAAGAATATTTTCTCTTAAAGAGGTTGTCGGTTTTGAAAACACCTGCAACCACAGGGGACCTTTTCCAGAAATGTTTTCATTCCCACAGAAAGAACAGAACAAAACAATATTTTTACGTTTTTGTTTTTTTACTCCCCCAGGCCTGTAGGTGGAGCTAAGCATAGACTAGGGCACACGCATAAAGCCTTGCCGAATGAGGTTTGTGGTAAATGCAAGAGAGCAAGAATGGTGAACAGCATAGAGATTTTGTGTCATAAAATTAATTACAAAAATGTAGCTCGTCGTTGCTGTTGTTGTGTATGATTCACTTGGAGGTTGTGCATTTTTTCTTCTCACCAAATAAGTGTATTGGCAGATTGAGTTTTTTTTTGTTTTTTTTTTTAGTGGGAGATTATACTGCTGCAATAAAACAAGTATTTACTTTAAGGCTTTGGGACATTTTTTCTGGTGGATGTCAAAAGACAAGGACCAGTGCTCTAAGTTCAGAATAAACCAGTTTTTGTTAAAATTTTGAAAAGCTGAGTTTCCTAATTATGCAACACGGGTTTAAAAACTGCAGGACGCTTAGTTTCACAACCTCAATATAAGTGTCTTTTCCCTTTTTTATTGTGGCAGTACATATGTCTTTTTATACAATTGTGCTTACAGTGAAAATAGATATTGAAAATAATTGGTTTTACTTGGTTAAATGCACTTTGCTTCTTTACACCACTTTAAAATAACTTCTGATTAATGCAACTGGTAAAGGGGATGCTAGCCTTGGGGTAGAAGATTATTAATCTCGTCTTCTATTCTTATTAAGAAAAATAAGTAAAAGCTAGGAGGTAGTTCAGCTTCTCTTTAGCAAAATGTTGTATTTTGCTCCCAAAATAAGATTACTGTAAGAACTTAGGGGATTTTTTAACCCTGTTATGTGGAAAGCTGTTTCATAACTAAATCTGCCTGTAGTATTAATTGGGGATTAATTTGCCATGTTTTCAGTACGATGAAGGCATTAACTTGAATCCAACAAGGTGCCTCCTAATTAAAACTTCAAGTTCCTCAGTGTGTTATAATTCCCACAAGAATGTGGTTCATTAATTGGTCATAACTAAACCCCGAGTAGAGCTGATTATGGTGATGGCAGTAAGTCTTCTCACAGGAGTTTAAATTGTAAGAGTTTTGAATATACAGTGCCTTGCAAAAACGTTCACACCCCTTGAACTTTTCATGTTTTGGCGCTTTTCACCTACAAGCCTCAAAGTATATTATTGGGATTTTGTGAGACAGAGGAACAAAGAGTAGTTCATAACTGTAAAGTTGACGAAAAATAAAAAATGCTTTAGTATTACAAATTTGAAAAGTCTGGCCTGCATGTGTTCATTCAGACTCAGATCTACACTTTGCACAACCTTCTTTTGATCATTCCGTTGATCATAATGTGCAAGGATCACATCCCCAACTCCAACGTCTCTCTGCCTGCATGGTTTTCTATCCATACAGTCAAACCGAGATGTAAAGAAGAGCAGGAAAAGCAAATTAGGTGAACTAGCAGTGTTTGCCAAAACCCACGATGTCATCCAGGATGTTTGCACCGTAAAATATCTTCTATGCTGCCTGGAAATTGAGCTGTTAGCATGTCATGACATGTCATGAGACAGTCATACAAAAACAGTCTTCAGTCAGAGGCCTCTACACATGTTGCAAGACTGACTGCTGTCAGAGAACCTTCCTCTCGCCTTCCTGGTGGTTTGACTAAAGAAGTTTTAAAGGTTTGAGTCCTTGTCAAATGGTGGTTTGACTAAAGTCCTACAGAAGGAAAGGCTTTGTCACTGTTTCTTTTTCTTAAAATCTCTCTCTTTCTCATTGTTTATTCAATGTCACATGCTGTTTTTATTTTAATTATGTACAGCACTTTGAAATGCCTTGCTGGTGAAATGTGCTATACAAATAAAATGTGATTGATTGATTGATGCCTGCCCACAGCATCACTATTCCTAATGACTCTTTCTAGAGTCTTGGAGGATATGAGTGACAACAGCTTTACTTTCACTTTGGGATAAATAAAGTACTTTTGAACTAAATAAAATTTATATTTTTAATGATAATGCTTATTAGGGCTTATAACCAGTGATCTTTTTAATGTGTTTGTGCCTTTTGGGTTATTCAGCATCACAGACCTATTCTTTGTTGCTTCATAGAGGGTTGATCAAACATAACTTTGTGCCCTAACTGGCTTTTTCAGCAGCTTCGATTTACAGTAGGCTGTAGGCTTTGTAAGGGCACTGCAATAAAAAAAAAAAAAAAGAAAAGAAATAAAAAAACCTGCAGCACTCATCCAGCCTTGTTCTGAGTGGCCAATTTTTTAAAAATCATGGCCTCTTCAATAAAGCAGCGGAACAACTTGTTCTTGGAGCTTTGTCCAACACCAGTAGCTTGAACTGGATTGAAATGTTATGATCTAAATTGTGAGCAAGGAAGCCAACTTTATTTTTTTTAAAAAAAGGTTTTGTTAAGAAAAGGTTAAATGGGAAAATAGGACACAAGTTGAAACTGAAAAAACACAGAGAAACAATTATAACGATCCCCCCTCCCCCTATGTAGCCGTTTGGGGATGAATACAAAATTCTAGTTCTAGTTCTAAGTTAAACAATTGAATAAATGTGTGAGAAAGCTAAAGTGAAAGACTGTAGGGTCTAAAGGCTTTTTTGTGATGTCACTGCTTGGGGGGGAAAAAAAGGTCAATAAACCATTTTGATAAAGTTTTCTCCTTAGAAGTGTGGTGGACACACTTCTAACAGCTAATATATTCTTTGCCTAGCTTATGCATGTCTGGTGTGTCTCTTGGTCTTCATGATGGCATATAATGTTCTTTAATAAAAATCTGAAGCCTTTGTAGAACAGGAGGATTTACATTTAGTTTAAAAGAGATACAAGCAGACTCTACCTTCAGGTAACTGCTGAACTGGATCTTATTTAGGGGTGTCAGTGGAGAAGACAGGGAAACACTAATGCATGCCACACTGTTCAGATTTTTTATTTTTAAAACGATTTTCAAAACCATCTCTCACCATATTTTTCTTCTATTATAGTTTTGCTCCACTCTGTGTTGGTCTATCACCTAAAATACCAATAAAATGCATTGAAGTTTGTGGTTGTGATGTGATAAAGAGGGGAAAAGTTCACTAGGTATGAATACTTTTACAAACCACTGTAGTGGAGCCATTTCCTATCTTCTCCTCTGGGAAGTGAAAGGAACTGATGATGGCCACATAATATCTATTCGTAGAGGCCTCATAAATAAAGCGCTGCCCCGAGTGCAAACTATGTTTATTATAGCCTTGGAGTTACTTATGCAGATAAATGCAGCGCCATTCATCATCACTTCTATTCATAAATAGCCAATAACTCATCTCCCTCCATATGGAAGATTAGACCTTGGAGATGTGACTTAAGCGCAGGAAGTATTTGGTTCATGGAAAACATGAGTGATCGCACACAAAGCCGTCTCCCCTTTACTCATTATATCTTATTCTACATGTCATTTCCCTGCTTAGCCATCATCTGCGAGGCCCATAAAGAATCATATGAAAAGCTTGCCTGTGGTTTGCTGACTGAGACCAGATGAGTTCTTCTTTTTTTTTTTTTTTACTTAGCGTAATGTGCTGGTTTGTAGGGAGGAGGCCACAGAGGTGCAGGGACTGATGAGAAGGGATGATATATGTAGCGCCAGTGTCCCAGCTCTCCTCTGGCCTATTGTCATTAATCACGGCCATTAGGCTCCCCCTTCTACTGTTCGTGTTGTCTGCGCCGAGCTTTTTGCAGCCTCTCTTTTGTCCCACACCCTTATAGGGAAAGGCTGTGCAGTTTCACCGGAGAATAGTACTAAGATTTACTCTCAGGAATTAAACTCTATCTTGTTATATTGCAGCCGTTTCATTACTCAGCAGCAGCAGCAGCAGCAGGGGCTTAGTTCTGAGCTGTAATGTTCAGGAGATTTCTTTTAGTGAGATTTAACTGTTTTATCTTAGAAATGAGTAGAAGTGTTTCGATCTAAGCACTCACATTATCTCCCTGTTATGGGGAGCTAATCAGCAGTCAGAGAGGCTCTCCTTCTCTCTCTACAGTGAAATCTTCACATCGTTAACCCCCCCCCCAACCGTCCTCCATGTCATCAAACCCAAGAGCTCTGATATGATAATATGTGTGAACTGAAATGTGAAAGCAATTCATATCACTTTCCAAGGGCTTTGAATGTTTGATTTGCATAACTAGAGAAAATGATATTAGATGGGCATATTGATTTAATTTTATCCTGGAGCACTGTTAATTATGGTATCATAAAAGTGTCATCTCTTTATTATCGGGTTCTCAACAGGGGCCGGCGGCTGACGCTGCCGAAGTACTCAAATTGCTATGGTTAGGTTATCGTCGAGATATTGTTTGGCATCATTTATATTACAAGACTGCCTCGCGATATATAATATATATATATATATATATATATATATATATATATATATATATATATATCATCAATATGTTTAGATCAAACTTTTGTTACTTTAAAGGGTTATCTGGATTTTATCTTCCTTTGTTCTTTGATGTTAAATGAAAGCAGTACCAACCTTTCAGTGGAGGATATAGGCTTCATTTTTTATCGACTCTTTCCTCAATTCATATCCCCATTTCATATTTAGACATTACCATTTCATACTTTCATTTTATACCCATAAACAAACCATTTTGTATATCTGTAGTTAAACAGTTGTAGTTCAGGTTATTTTTTTAAATAGTTTTTATTATAATTATTTTAGATAACTGCATATAGATACTCATAATCGTCCTCAAAGAACACGTATAATACATTTAAATTCTCCATTGTTTTCTTAATATGCCGTGTTAAGCTTGGTGTCTTAACGCAACATATTAGCTATATTGGGCAGCTTATCTAAAATCTTTTTTGTGACAGACTGTAACAGTCGACTTATTGCTCCCACAACTAAAGAGGATCTATGACAAATATCAGGCACCATCCACAGCTGGCTGACGCTGAGCTGTTTGTAGCTACAGCTATGCAGATGGTTGCTGAGAAGATGCAGATGCATTTCCATTGTTTTAGTTTCCAGGTGAATTCAGGCCCTTACAAACTGATTCCCCGAGTGCAATTTATCTAAATGAGCAGTGATCATTATTCCAGATCTGGCCCATTCTTAATGCCGGAGCACTATTGAACAGATATCTCTTTAAACACTGCAAATAGGTGGTCTGGGCTGAAGGAAAGGCAGAGTACATTCATTACTCCTCTCCCTTCCTTTTTGTCCCTGGGAACACAAAGCAGTGCATAATGTGCAATCTGATAAGTGTTCTCCTGCGTGTGCCAGGACACCCCCCGCACCCTTTTCATTGTCCCATACATCACCGGCCGGCTCAGCTGCGGTTTGCGAGGGGAGAACTCTGGGATTGGTGTGGCTGAAGTTGATGAATAGGCCTGCAAGGGTGAGAAACTCCAGGGCCAAGCTGTAGGTCCATCCCCATGGCATGTGATGCTGATTGGCTTTGTCCTGTGCGGCCGCTCCGTAGAGGCGGACATTAAGATTAAGTGATGCTGTCGCGTCGGGGAGCAGCGCACTGCATCATCCCGGGGAGGAGACAGCTGCGGTGGTTAATCCTTCATCACCAAGGGAATGCTGCCAGAGCAGAGATATACAGCCAAAGATAACCCTCCATAACTTCTGCTAAAGATCAGAAACTTTAAGTCTGCATCCGTCTGTCCTCGATTCTCTCTTAAAAACGAGGAAGGAGCTGCATGCCGAAGGAAAACGAATGAATCGAATGACGTTAAGATGAGGCGACTGTTTACCGAGAGGTAATCCCTCTTTAACTAACATCAAGAAGAAAATCAGTCACTTACTTACCAGTCAGTAAGCACGGCTTCAGTGTGCTGAGAGAGAAGAAACAGGGGCAGACAAACAGAAACCCATTTACACAGCTTCTGCAATCACTCTCATGTCACTGCCTATACCAGAGGTGTACTTTATCACACATGCTGTGTTGTGGGAATTCCCAGCAGATTGGAAATCTAGTTTAAACAGACTACAAAAAAAGGGGGCCACACAAAGCAGAGCTGAAGCATTCCAGTATTTATGGGCCTGCACGTGGTGTCAGCATATTTTAGATTGCTGGGTTTGCATGTTTGTTGTTGTCCTGATTTAGCTGTCATGACGTGATGGATGAATATCATCATGTAAAAAGTTGAAACGAGAGGCCTGAGATCTGACAGAAAGCCTGCGTTTATTGTCCCGCACTGACCTGAAAACACATTACAGCAGGATCATTTTCTTTCTACATAAATAAATGCACAGTTGATAGAATGTCTTGGTCAACTACGGTGCTGTAAAATGGATTTGCTCCGCTGCAGATTCGCCCTTCTTTTTGCTTTTATTGTCACTAAAATGCTTCAGATGATCAGAACAACTCGGTATCAAAGTTACCCTTAGTTAATGCAGGATGCATTTTTTAAATGAAAAAGAACATCATGCCTGCAGTCAAACAGGCTGGTTGTATGAGAAATCATAAGTGCATAAAGATCAACTAAACATTCCCTCATTTATGATGGCCTTAATCTGCTTTTCTGCTTTAGGACCTGAACGACCTGACATAATTAATGGAACCATAAATTGTGAGATCGACATGCAGTGGCATGACCTTATTTAGTTTATTTATGCTAGAAAATCCTGTAGTGCAGCTGACATGAGCAATTCTGCAAAGAAGAGTGGACCTAAATTCCTACATAGTAATGTAAAGAATCATTGTTATTGTTATTTATTAAATGGGACCTGTTATGCAAGATTCACATTTTACACGCTTATACTTTCATTTGGGTTTCAACTGTTTCTAAAAACAACCCACTCACTTAAAAAATACATCCTGCCATTTTTGCCAGTAAGTTAACATTTTTTGATTGATCAAGTCACACTATGTTGTTACCTAGCAACCCCAACCGAGCCCAGTTCTTAACAACCTAGCAACTTAAGTGGAACTTCAACGCGTTTGGTCAGCTGGTTTTATCTCTACATGTGCCATACAATGACTGCTGGAAAAGACAAGTGTTTTGTTGTTGACTTACCATCCATAAACCACTTGCTATGTTCTTGTTGGTTGTGCAGGAGGCTCTACTTCTGCTTTTCAAAGCTGTGCAGTTGTATAATTGCAAAATAAAACAAATTGGTTTACAAATATATTTAGATAACATGTTTTTTATTGCTCTGATGTAGCTGTCATGATATGATAGATTCTTTTCATCATGTAAAAAGTTAAAGGGAAAGGTCTAGGATCCAAGGAAACGTTTGAATTTTTTCCCCAGGTCTGACCTGAAAATGTATTATAGTGGGATCATTTCCTTTCTGAGCATCTCACCCTTTCCACTGCCCCAATGCAGGTTTTCCTGTTTACATTTTCATACCATTTGTGCTTCCACTTTTGTGAATATGGTAATTTCCCTTGGAAAGCCTCAGAGATCCTGGGGGGATGATATATTTGGTATGGCAGAGGCATACCTACAGAGAGCACTTGTGACAGTGACATATTAGTTACAGTGTCTCTTGGAATCTGATAGCTTCAAATTTGCCACCTTGTTAAGTTTTGATTTATGTGATACCATTTCACTGAAGTAATTGGGCTGGCCTGTTGTAGAAAATAATCAGCTTTACCAGAGAACAAACGCCGGGCCATGCTAATGAGGCAGCCGGCCCGCTGAACTGATGCTGTCGTCTGACAGTTATTAATGATTGTTATGATGTCCAGACGAGTTGCGAATGGATGGAGTAAAGTGAAAAAAGTGACATAAAAAAATCCAGCATATTGGAAAGTACTAATGAAGTAATATACTGCTAGGAAAACGATCATTTGCGTTGTCAAGGCAATGTTTAATTACCCAGCAGCCATGGTGAATGGCTGTTTTTGGCAGTCTGACTGTGGTGGGGAGTAACTGCTGAACAACCTGACGGCTAATGGATGGATCTCTGCTGGCAAGGGGCTAAAATGCACAAGGTGGTGACAGAGGTGTACAGATTGATGAATTAATTGGATCTTTCTTGGGACATAATGGGGACCACAGTGGCATATGCTTGCCTTGTTACTTTAGAATGACTACTGACCCTGAAAGTGAAATTCTCTCTTGCAGGCAGTTGTGGCTGTTGTTTTTTTTTTTTTTTTATTATTATTATTGGACTGCACATATAGTACTTTGATGTAATCTAAAACAACTTTTTCATAATTTCAACAAATATTTGTCCAAGAACTAATTGCAATAGGCTCTGTTTTCTTATATATTCATCCATCCATCTGTCACAGTAGAAAAGTTGTTTTCAAATACTACAAATATTTGAATATGTTGGGTCTACAACATAATTATTAGAAGTATTGATTAGGAAAAACACAAACAGTGGTTTGTGATGGTTTATAATATAATGCGGCACGTTGTACATTATCATTTCAAAAAATGCTGCCTCTGCATTTTGTAATAATCAAAGCAAAAGGTAATAATTTTAATACATAATGGAGCAGACAGTATTTCAAAATGCGTTAAAATTCATTATTACATAATATGGTTTTAATTATGTTTTTTTTTTTTTTTACATTTTGAAGCCCAAATTTATTATATTGTATTGTGGTCTTATTACATGGCATCAGTTGGGTATCAAATGAAGATGAATTGACTTGGAGCTCTTTTGGCATTTGAACAACTTGCTGAACAAAATCATGTTAAGGACATCACAAGAAGTTTTGACCTGATAGTCGTGAAAACTTATAATTAATATCTTTTTGCTTTTTGGCATTTGAGCAATCCAGATTCTCAAAATCTACCACCTCCTTCTTGGTTTTAGCTGGATTCAAACCAGACCTGTGTATTGTGGATCAAAGAGTTTCATAAATGACATCACCTTCCTCTGACTGCTTAAACACTTTTGTCCACCTGCAGCTGCTTGCTGAGATCGGCACATAGTTGACATTTAATCAGAGCCCTGCAACACCCCTTTGTCAAACCTCTGAAATGCTCTTACTTTGCACGGACTCCTGTTGAGCGAGAATCAAAGTTCTCACAGCTGCTCACTGTCACTGTGGTCTTACCTCAGCAAGTGCCCACTAGCTGCGACCTAACCACCCCTTCTCGCCCCCCCCCACACACACACACCAACACAGACACATATAAACACACACACACACACACACGCAGACGTGCAAACACACACTCATCTCCTATGAAGTTGGTGCATTAGGCCAGACTGCCGCCTGCATCAGTGGGCCTCCTCGGCCCACAGAGAGTCCCAGGCCCATCAGCACAAATTAAACTGGAGGCTTTAGTAAAGGCGCTGCTTTGGGTGCCACTGAGCATTACACTGACACAAATGCTGAGGATCTTTGTCAGCTATTATTTCAATACATGAGTGTGTGCTGCCTTGTCTGCCTCGGTTTCTTTGAAGCTCACATTTCCTCATCCTGCTGCTTTGAAGTGATAGGACAATGTTTTGGATATCTTGCAGGTTAATTATCCTGAACGTCTCGTTATTATTTAATAAGAGCTAATAAATGTTTTGTCCCTCAGGACTTTTGTCCTATGCAGGTTTGATATTGTGTAGTCCTTTTTAAAAAAAAATTTAAATATGCGCTTAAAAATATCACGATGTAAGGATTTCATATAAGTCGATATTGATAATCATTGATTAGTTTTTCTGTTATAAATATCTGAAATACTAGCAAACTTGTGGCGTGAACTTTCCTGATAGTTTCCTCTTGAGGTGCTGAACTCATTTTCTCCGTTCATGCTGTTGTTTTTTTCATTTTTATGAGGCACGGTGGCTAAACCTGAAACTGCTGCTGTCCAAGTTACTCAACAGGTGGTTGCTAGGAACTCATCAGGTTGTTGCTAGGCAACCAAAGAGCGAGCGAGTTGATGCCACCCATCTAGCTTAGCTAGCTGTTGAGCAACTAAAGCCTACATCCCCCAGAGTTCTGTGCGTTTATGGATCAAAGTTTAGTGAAATTATGGAAAATTCTGTCAAACATATTTTTTACTGATATCGATCATATGTCTATCATAATATATGTTGCTGAGATTTATTGCCAAGCTCTAGGTGCATGTATGTCTAAGTTTCTGTAAATTCAGTGGGATTTGGGTTTCCTTCCAAAAATCGGGATGTTTTTTCCAGATTTGATCTAACTTTCAGTGCTCCACAATGGTCATTTTAGTCAGAGACTTACATTTTTGTGTCATCAGACCAGAGGGCATGTGTTCAATTATCAAAGGCTTTTGTCTCTGAACGAATTTCCAAACTGTGATCTGGCTTTCTATCTTGCATTTATAGCAATGGCTTCTTCTTTTCTGCTCCTTCTTCCTTTTCAGCTCATATTGGTACTAGACTAATGTCACTCTGGGTAATGAGACATTTTTACCCAGAGCATTTTCACTCAGTCTTCTGGTGTTCTTGTTTACATTTAACACCAAATGCGTGTTGTCAATCAAACACTGATTGACAACACGCCAGGCTTGCAAACTTCTTCCGGGCACAGTAGACAGATAAGTTACATTGTTTTGCACAATGGGCTTGTGCACACCCCCTTCTAATGCTACCCTGGGCTACAGCCAATATGGCCCATATCAAATTTCACCACTGATCATTTCATTACTGGTTACCATAGGCCTCAACTTGCTGGTCCTTCTCTGTTTTTGTTCTTTGTTTGATCCCAAAAACTGGCGTACGTGTTTCGGAACACGTAATACATCAACTGGCTCCATCATTTGCCAGTAGTTAAGGCAACTGTCTTACTGCTGACTCTTGAAAACTAGTGTAGTTTGAGAAGCACGGGCTTAAAGTGGGTCTTAGAGAGACAACAGAGCTGATCTGCTTTGCTTGTTGGATCATGTCACATCTTTCTCAATGCTCTCCATGGAAGCTGGATTCATTCCCTTTCTCTGCTGTCTGTCTGGGCACAATGAGAGGAAAATGGGCAAGATAACAAACTGAATGGAAGACATTTCCCCTCTCAACCATGACTGTAATCACGGCTTGTTATTAGTCTCCAAGATGGAGCTATTATACTATACTCATGATATCCACAGCTCTTGTCTTGGGAAAAATAAAGTTAAGGAGTAATTAAATGCAATCAGTTTTCCATCTTTGAAGTAATTGGAGCTATTTTATTTTTTTTAGATGGAAAGCTGAGCTTCAATGAGGTGTAAAGGTTTTTATATTCACACATCTCATCGTACATCACAAGCTATTACTGTTTTTTACCAAAATTAGCATTAAACTTTTTCAAGAATGCACCTTAAGCATCTGGGAAACTAATGTATGATATTAATAATATGCATCCCATCCGGCTGCATCTTGTTTACAGAGCACAGTGGCAGCTCGGGGTTATTAATCATGTTTTTCTTAATTACCCTGAATAGCGGCTCTATCCCCAACTCTGTGTTTGACCTTTTTTCTGGATCCTTTCAAGCCATTAATCATGCAAAGATCAACGACAGCCCCAAAAAATAGATTGCACTGCATTGCCACAGCAACTTATGGGGGGCACGGAGTCTACTTATACAGGAACTTATATATGATTATCTACAG
The DNA here is from genome assembly GCF_001443285.1 of Poecilia latipinna. Lineage (NCBI taxonomy): Eukaryota > Metazoa > Chordata > Actinopteri > Cyprinodontiformes > Poeciliidae > Poecilia > Poecilia latipinna. The sequence goes on along the minus strand of NW_015112965.1, from coordinate 235,832 downwards.
CTGATTTTACTTGCATTTTGAATTGAAGTTATACTGTGGTTGGAAGAAATTCTTACTGCTCAGCACAGTTAAAATGCTGCTGTTTATTCTGTCCCAATTTTTGATGAAGTGACCAGAACAGATGGTTTTGAAAGACAAGAATGCCTTTTTTCAAGTACTATTCTTGGTTTCTCGCCACACAGCCTGGTGCAGCCTTACTTTTAATGTTAGTCTGACAGATAACTGAACGTCTGTGTGTGGCCTATCTGTTGAGAAGGGACAGCTAAGATATGTGGGCTTCCATGTCCTTGCCAGAAAGTTGACACAATTTACTGAACAGTCTTAAAGCAAACATTTGCATTTATTACTGCGAACCCCACAAGTGAGTTGTTGCCATTTTTGATCACATCAATGCAAATGCAAGTAAGGTAAGAGGCAAAGGTACTCCCACCCTTTGAGCCTTTTTACATTTTTATACCCACAGATCTAACCTATTCCATTGCTGCTCCATGCATCCCCACAACATGATGCAGCCACCACCATACTTTACAGTGATGAGAGTGAATTCAGGCTGATTTTGTATAAAAGTTTTGGCTTGTAGACCAAAAGGTGTTGCTTCCACATGTTTACTGTGTCTCTTGTGTGGCTTGTGGATAACTTGAAATGGGGTATCTTATGGCTGTTTCCTTGCCGCTCTCACATAAAGCCAGATGTGTGGACTTCAAGAGAAACAAATTCCTCCTCCTGAGCAGTGAGTCTCAGCAGCTCCTCCAGAGTTACCTGTTTAGCTGCCCCTTTGATTAAACCTCATCCAGCTTAGGTGGATGAGTTGGTTAGGAGAGGGCAATGCAGCGCTAAGATTTGATGACAGCTTGAAATGTTGTATGGAATAAAGATAAAAGTGACAAAAAAATAGAAGATATTTTTGACGGTATATGCCACAAAATAAAACTTACCAAATACCAAATGGGCAATTGCTGACACCAGTTACATTAAAGAGTGCACAATTGCACTGTTAAAGAGCCCAGAGTGACCACACTTCATTACATTTTCAAATATATTTTTATTTATTGACGCTCTCATAGATCTAACGGTGAAATTAACAACTCTAATCACCAAAGAATGATTTCTCATACCTGGTCTTGGTAAATTGGAACCTGTTAATATACACACAAGAAAACTTTATTTATAAAATATGTGTCTTATGAAGGGAGTTGAAGCCACTCAAAATTTGGGATATTGAATTTAAAGAGGACTAAGAGAAATAATTTTTAGTGCATACTTCAGATTTTAAAAAGAAAAAGCATTTTTTTCCCATCCTCTTCAACATGATAAAAGAGTGTGGCCAAGTCTAGCTGATGTCCTGTCATTTGTTTTTTTAGATGTATTCCTGGTTCAACACACCTGAATCAAATGACTGGTTCCATTTGAAGCCTCCGTAGAACTTCAGTATATAATAAAGAGGTAATTCAGTTGGGTTGGAGGAGGTACACAACTAAAGAGTGCAGGACCATGCCTCTTTATAAGTATAGTTGGCTGCTCCAATAGATAGTGCGTAAAAGTCTTGTAAAATATGTTGAGATTTATGGTTGTAAAAAAAAAAAAGCCTTGAAGGTGTGGACACTTACACATATCAAAGCACAAATAATACCAGTTTATTGCTTTGAAAAGCTAAATTGCTGGGGGAAAAATTCATTTGGCCTCATTTAGAGTTAATCTGAAAACATTTGAAGAAAAAGTCTGGTTGTTTATCATTTAGGTCAGCCATGCTGTGTCTAAAATTTGCATTGCTGAGCTGTTTCATACACAACTCCTTTTTTTTCTTTTTCTACCTCTCCCCACCAGAAGTCAGTTAAACAGATGAACTATTGCGGGACAAAGATTAAACAGTAACTGGGGTTGCCTCAGCTTTACATGAATAGGGCTTGACAGACATTTTATCAGTAAACCAATTAACATGATTTATGGTGGTGCTGCTGTTTTGAGGGGGAGGAGCGGAGAGCCACGAGACTTGTCCATAAATACAAAGGACTAGCTGAGCAGCTCCTTTCCAAAGTGAGATGTTATCAGATTCATCTCAAATCCGCTTTGCTGGCATGGAGTCAGCATGCATTTGTAAATGCAGCTACTGTGCATGTCGGACCACCCCCTTTTCAGAAGGTCAGGAGTTGAAAATCCCGCCTGAGGAGTTGAAGAGAAGGGCGTGAACTCCCGACCCCTTTAATGTAACCGGCTCTTATCAGGGCTCTCCCACCTAAGTCTGCGTGCTTTGTTCATCCCGTGACACGGAAAATAACTGCAAATCCCAGAATTATGGTAAATTACAGTCAGATGATTTAGGGGCTCATAATCCTTTGAGGAATCATTGGCGTGAATTTAGGCTGACAGCAGCTGACTCATATCTGTCAAGCTTTGGGCCTGACATGTGGTTTACCTCTTGGCATATTTCACTCCCACACAGTGTGGAATTTGAGCCCTTCCCGCGAGCTCAGGTACCAAGTTTGCTTTGGGAAGATTTACAGTCTCCCAAAAACATGTTAATTAGGCTCCGTCTTCTTCTGCACGAGGTGCTGTTTTAACTTTCTCAGTCAAAGGTCGTCAGGTCTCTAACATACATATATTGCAGACATTTTTGCAATAAATTCAAGCTGACAGGTGGATTTTGTCTCAACCTCTGCTTATAGGCTTGGATTCAGAAAAGAAGTTGTATTGGGTTATGTGTTTGGAATAAAACAAATCTACAAAATATGTTTATTTTTAAGAGGACAAAATGATATTCATGTACGAATTAAAGTTCATTTAAAAATACAAAAGCATGTAAACTCCAAGGAAGAATTAGGAGTTAGAGTACAAGTAGAACCAATTTTATTTTGCTCGTCTAAACTGCAAACATGGCCATTTATGTCTTTTTTTAAAAGACATTTGTATTGGTAACTCTCTTACCATTTCCAGATGATGGACTGAACATTGATCTGTGAGATGTTCGACGTTTTAGATACTGCTTTATAACTTGACCCTGCTTTAAAGTTCTCCACAACTTTACCACCATGTTTGTTTCTTTGTGATGCTGTTTGTTCTCTGAGGCCTTCACAGAAGACAGAAGTTTACAGTAGAAACCAGATATTTACAGTACAAAAAAGACTTGAAAAAGGTTTCTCCTTTTCAGACATGCACTAAACATTTCCTGTTTTAGAGCTTTACAATGATCAAAAAGGATTTCTATTTGGCTGAAATTTACAAGTTCAGGTAAACTACAATAATTAAGCTTCAAATTCGGAGAGCCCAGGTGTTGCGGTAAACATTTGGGGTAAGTGTCGGCACACCTGTGGATTTATTTAAAGCAAAACTTCAGACACACTGCTTCCTTGTCTGACATAATAACAAATCAGCAAGAATAGCAGGAAAGGAAAGAGAACTGTCTGGTTTACGCTTGGATAGAAATTCCAGATGCTTGAAGGTGCAACATTCATCTGTTTAAGCAATTATATGTATAAACATTATGGAAGCGACAGGAATTATTTTGCTTTAAAGAATTTATTTCTAATGGTTAGTAATGCTTTGTACATTAAACTCTTCCCCATACTGAGTATACTGAGCAGAAGCAGCAGATTAGCAGACTCTCTAACTGTGAATGTTAGAGATTTTTAGGGAACACTAAGAGCCATTAGAACAGCAAAATGCAGTTTTTTTGTATTTCTTGAATCTTTTCACATTTTGTCTCATCAGAACCACAAAATCAGCTCAAATTTATTGGGATTTTATGTGAAAAAAACCCCACAAAGACAGACATAATTGTGAAAAGATAAGTGGCTTTCCAAATGTTTCAAAAGTATATTTATGAAAAGTGTGGTTTATATATCTATTGATCTATCTATCAAACATATTACTATTACTAGTAGAGTTGGTATTAAACATTATGACTTTGTTCAAACATTTTGGGTATCCTGGCCAAGTATTGTCTAACTTTAGGTATTCCTCTTTATACAAACAGTGTAACTAAGTTTCTAGGCCATCTTGCTGTAACAAACATCTTCAGCTCAGTCCAAGGATTTTCGACACAAGTGGTAAAGAGAACAACTTTTTATAGACGTTTTCTTTCACATACAATTAACTGCAACAAGTCAAGTTAAAAATGAGGTCAAAAATGATGGCGGCACTTGAACTAATAATATTTTCACTGTCAGCAGGAGCAAGACGTACATTTGTTGAAGACTATCTCTACATACTGAGTCAGATATTTAGATGATGCTATGCCTTCTTTAGGTGATGCATTGTTGTGAAAATATTGTAATAGCTTTCTTGACCTAGCAACTTATCTTAACATAAAACACTGTCACTGTCAAGAAAAACGTAAACTGTGGGGTCTAGAACATGATTGTTACAAAACCAGTGCAATCCTGATGAAATGAAGTAACACTCATTTTAAAGCTGCTGAGTTTTTGTTCATGCCGCTGAACTTTTGTTTCATCCTTTACCAATCCTAAATCAAACATATTAAGGTGCAGGCATGAGCAGTTGTGTAAGTACGTCTCCGTGTGTGTCCATAATAGCTACATTTCATGGTGACAGTCAGTGCGGTGAGACAGCAATAACGAGCTCTTTATTTTCTCCTGGAGATGAGTGTGATTGGGCACTCGTGATTAATCACTGCTGAGTGATCGTATGATTAATGTTTATGCAGTCCCTAAAGGAGCTACAGGACTTTCTCTCACCCCCCGGCATGTTTACAATTTTACACCTACTACAAGGCAAGATGGAGAGCACCATTTACAGTTCACTAACCTTTATGACTGCACACTCTCGTGGGCATTTATTTTATTTTCAACGACTCAAGTTGTCTGCAAATGTCAAAATAAAACTGACCCAAAAAGCGTTCGGGGCTCGTCTTTTGAAACAACGGCGGTCTTTGATTTAGGGGAGGGCGTCTCGCTCTCGTTCCGGTTTTTATGAGAGCTTTTAATTTTTATTGAAGGACGGTGCAAAGTAAATGGTTCCTCATCTAAGCATGATTAAATGGTCTTATATAATTTACAGAAACATGAGGGCAGGAAGGACAAAGGCCTGAAATGAGCTTTATAGCCTGTGTCCTCTAAATAATGTCACAGGAGAAGGAGGAGGAGGAAGAGGAGAAGGAGGAAGAGGCGAAGAGCGAGACGTGCCATGATGAGGATGTGTTTCTCTGCAGACACATGTAAATCAATTTGTATTGATCCAAACAACACAGCCAGCAGCATGGCACATTCATCGATTAAACAATTAGATAAATGCTGAATCTATCCAAATGGAAAATTATATTTGATGCAGCTAAATCCAGACAGTTTTACATCTTCAATGTTTAAGCAGTATCTTAATGTTCCCCATGTCTATGCATGTGAAATATATTTATGAAGTGGGTAGTAGCAAGGAATGCTTACCTAACTTTAAGGTGCTTTTAATTTGGATCTTTCTATATTTTCTGCCCAGACAAAAATAGTTTAAGGAAATAATCCAGTAAGATACATTTTTCTTCAAAGCACCACATCCTGTCAGTTGTGAACCCGTCTTTATAATCCAGTGAATTAGAACAGACTTCACAGCATGATTTTTCAAAAATCCTGCACACATTTTCTGCTCCATACACTGAAATTCTTATATTACCAAGATGCTGAAGTCAGCATATTTTTTATTTTTTTAAAGTTTAGACCAAGCTTAAAAAATCCAACCAGGCCTGACCTAAACCCGGGGACATTATTGTGTCCAAATCCAATCCAGCCCGACTAATTAACTCTACTAATTAACCAAACAGAGCTGGCATATTATTTTAAACTGCTAGCAGTTTAAAATACTTCCAGACCTCTGATTTTGCAGATTTAGTAGTGTAATTTCCATCCTCCAGCTCCTCTGCTCGTCCACTATATAGAATGTAAAAATCAACTTGACATTTAAGAGGGGCGTAGCGCTAATGTAGCGGCAGGACTGAGCTGCTCTAGGATCTATACAACATGTTGTGATTGATGAGACCATGAATGTGGCTGTCTTGTTGGAAAGCTGATGGAGAATATCTGGCTGTTTGAATATGACCTTAAGCTACGTGTTCTTAGGTTAAGCAGCAAGGTACTAATCCAAAGCAAATGAACACTAATCCAAATCAAACTGCATCTGAATGGTTTAAAAAAAAAAAACACTGAAGGAAGGTTTTGAAGGAACCAAGTCCCGACTTGAAGTAAATTCAGATTCTTTGGCAAGACTCACTCAATAAAATCTTCCAGTATGGTCGTTTCAAAGCAATTCTTTAAAGAAACCTGGGCAAATATTTCTCAACATCGATGTCAAAGACTGATGGACAGTTGATGTAAGTGCTTGATGGCAGTTTTTGCTGCTAAGAATGGCACAACCAGTTATTAGGCTTAGGAGGCAATTATTTTTTCACATAAGGCTAAGCTGGTTTGGATAGCTTTTTTTTCTGTGCTAAATTAAATCATCCTTCGAAAATCCTTGAGAAAGTCCTTGAGTAAACCCTTGAGTTAAAAAATAGTCCTGCTCATGGTGACAACATGTTGGAGTAGCTCTGTTACATTAGTTCTGATTTGATCTGTTTGCTGACTTTGGTTCATAATTTTTTTTTTTTTTTAGGTTTGAGAGCATTACATGTCTGGCCAATTATTCCCTCTGGTTTTGCTGTGCAGCTGGAAGGATTTTTGCTCTCACTTTTTTTTTTCGGACTGTTGTTATGATGCATAACCATTGGCAACAATGTTTTGTTGTTTTATGCTAGAAACAACAGATTAGCATCTAAAAAGCTCAAATAGTACCTGAACTACACGTCTAATTAATATCCAGTCATGTTCACCATCCTAATGACTTCAGCTGTGTGTCACGTCATATTAACCCTATAGATGTATGTGCAATCACGTGTATTTGTTGTTAATTTTAGCAGTTTTTTTGCTCTTGTTTTGAACGTGTCAATCAGAACTGCAGAGGCCCAGTAAACTATATCTTCCTGTTTCCTCCCTTTGGTGTTTTCACTCAGGCAAAGGAGTGATGAGCAAACGCTTTCAGACTCAATCCTTGAGCAAAGGGCTGTGCTGACAGAGATTATTATTTATTTGTCATGGTGGATGTAATAAGCTGTAGATACAGGATGGAGGGCCTGTGATTTATTGCTCTGTCGACTGCCACTAGCAGAACGTGCGCTCTAGCGTGCAGGATGAATACCGCACTGTCAGTTCTGTCCATCCGTCACCATCGCCTCTCTGCGCCCCAGCCTCTCTCTCAGAACCTCCCATTTCATGCCACAACTCGTAAACAATCATTCAGTATTTTGATACGTTTTCCACGTTCTTTTTTTTCATTAACTTTGGCCGAATATCTTAAGGTTGTCCCAAACGGTTTGATTTCATCATATAGCAAATTAAATCTTGATCTATTCATTATTTAGACTGGTATGTTTAGTGGCTGAATTAATTATTTCCACCCAAAAATCCTACTGAAAAGGAAAAGAAAGTTTATTTATTAAGCACCATTCATACACAAGGTAACCCAAATTGATTTACAGAAAAAAAATAAAGGAACTTTGATAAAGAAAATTATATTCTAATCTATTATTTTACAAACAGGGAGCCTGAGTAGTGATTTAAGGACTATTGTAATATAATACATGTCCTTGGTTAGATAGGATTCTCACAGTAGCATTTTGCATATATATATATATATATATATATATATATATATATAGACATCTCCAATCCACCCACTGCATGTATCAGTCTGTAAAGATACCATTACCATAAGCTAACCTATGAAATCACAGATGCGCTAGGTTTTCTGTGTTCTAATTTCATATAAAACATTTTATTTTGTCAGGGATTTTAATATTTTATCAGGCTGATCAAGATCTTTACGTAGACGTTTAAATTTAGGTATGGGCCCATCTCAGCATACTGCATAATGTGAGGTAGAAGGAGCGTATAGATACTGATTTAAAGTGGCCAGAGAATGGAGCCTTGAGGAACCTCGTATATGGACGTTAGCTCTCATTTGACAGTTAAACATGACACAGAGCAGTCCCAGTCTGCCAGGAGATATCTGAACCAATCTAGGACCAGAACAATCAACCACAAACATTTCTAGTCGACGAATCTGTATTTTATGACCAGCTGTGTCAAACGCAGATGTTGAATCCCACAATACTAGGGCGGATGTTTTTGATGCAGTTGTGTAGCATATGAATGTTTTTGGCAGTGCGGTCTTAATGTAGTGGTCAAAAAACCTTTTGGTGTTTTTTGCCAAATATGTTAATGTAGCTATTCGTAGTTAATTACCACAGTTTGTGGCTTGTGGAAAATGACTTGAGTAATGAGAAAAATTGCTGTCATTTTTAAGACCTTTTGGGAATTTTATCATCCTGATCACTTTATCCCAACGGTGACACATGGTAGTAGGAGAATCATGCTGAGGGCAAGTTTTTCTTCAGCAGCCTTGAAAGCTGGAAAGAGGTGATAGGAAGATGTCTGGAGCTAATACAATACAAAGGCTCACTTTCGAACCTCCATTCCAGTTTGGCTAAATAACTAAAACAGCAATTAAAGGGTTTTGGATTACAAATGCCCAGTCTCTCCTGGCACCGACCACTGTGTGGACTTCCGTGTAGCAATGGTCAGATTCTTTTGCTGCTCTTAATGTTATTGAGACATAAGTCAAAGAACGGTTGACTCTACTCCGTCTCCGTGGGTCATGTAATCTTGTTAAAAGCCTTCATGGTTTTAGGATTATGTTATTGAAATGTCACTTAATTGGATAAACATTTTTCATGCCGTAAACACCCAGCACAGAGCTCTGTTTAGTCACCGTGGATATTGTTTACACGGCAGGGGGGATTTGTGTAAGTGGAACTGACTCTGTAAACAGCGGCTCCCACTAGAGGCTCTTTGCGAACAGCGAGCTGAGAGAGGCGTCAGGGAAAACACTTACCCCACATATCAGAGCTGCGGACATGTGCCTGGCGAGAGAGAGCGAGCATGTCGGTGACAGGGCTTAATTAATATGAGGAATTGCCTTTGTGTCCGGGTAAATGACTTGAGCAGGAGCTGCTTTGTTGTTTAAGCCCACTCAGCTGAGTGCTTGGTAGGGGAATTTTGTTTTTCCTATTTGGTATGTGTGTTTGTGTGCGTGCGTGTGCGGAATAAGCCATAACCTGCCAATATCATTACGGCTCATCACGGAAAACAACGGACTGGATGGAACAGTTAAATTCTCATTCCCCTGACCCCACTTCATCCCTTCTTCTCCCTGCTCAAACATCCAACCTCCTCCTTTTCTCATCTGGCCCTCTGTCATTTGCTACAACTCACGAAATCCAATTTGTATGAGTCATTCGTCTGTCCATCCGTCCATCTACGCTTCCATATGTTACCAACAACACATTCCCTTCCTCTTCTCCTCAAACCCTGTTGTGTCATTCACTGCAGCTCACCTTCATATCTGTCTCATTTGAGGGCCAATTTTTTTTCCCCACAGCAAATTGTTATTTATGAACTTTTGTTTGTTCTCTGGCATCATTACTGACAATGCGGCTAATAGCAATCATTTGTTATTCTGCGCCCGTGCTGATACTTGGGACGGGGGCAGTGAAGTGAGAATACTCATTTGGAGGTTGAGGAAAGTCTTGACAGGACCCATTTATAACAAGATCATTCTGGAAAGTCCAGCCTATTAATAACCCTCCATTGCAGTCTAATTAGTGCTACCCTGATGTAAACGAGCATGAATCATAGCGCCTGTGAATTTGAGCTGTAAAGATCTTTGTTGGTGTCATCTATTTTTTTAAATAACTCAACTGAAGAAGCCAATATTATGGATTAAATTTAACACGCTGTGTTTTAGTGGCAGTGTTATTTTCTGTAGATAATTGCCTTTATGCTGTAGGGTGATTAGGAGCTGCACATCCTACATGATAAAACTTACAGATACGCTTTTTGATAGCCTACTGTCTGGATCCAGACAGTTTGGATTATTATTATTTTTTTTTTTTAATTCGAAATGAATTTTAATTCTGTCAAATTTTCTCTTAGTTTATTGGCAAACAACACATAAAATAGTGGACCACAGCCTACTAGCAGTTGGGCATTCACCTATTTGCATATTTTTTTTCCAGATTATTTGCAGAAATTTACTTCTTTGCTGATTGTTTACTAAAATAGCAAAAAAAAAAAAATGCAGCTTGGGAAGATGAGATACCACGTACGATGCTACTCGACATGATACCAGCTTTTGCAAGGCAGCCTATCCAGGGTTGAAATTCATTTTTCTCTGTGCTGATTGACCGTTTCCCTTGGAGTGGAGAAAAGTAGCATTTCTTCTAGGTATTTTGGCTTCCGAGGCTGCATTTTCTTTCGAATATTTTAGACAAAATCACCGAAAAGATACCTTTTTACGTCACAGAAAAATCTGCAAATAAGTGAATTCAGTACTCAATACTGAGTAATGAGTCCATATTTTAGCTGAAAAGTTAACATATGGGCACTAATGCAAAAAATTATGCTTTCTCCCTAATCATACTTTATACTAGATCTAGATTTAATAAACTGTAATTTTCCCCGAATCGCGCCTTAAGAATAGTGAAGCCTTCATTTCCCGTATCTCTCTTGCTTTCCTTCCTTTCTCTCCTGCTCCAAAGTACAGTTGACTTGCAGCTTATCAAGTCTTAATTAGTGATACATTTTCTAGCTGTGATGTCTATTGATGTATTTGAGAAGAAAAGACAAATTGAGCTGTTGCCTGACCTGAGAGCCAATCCTGCGTAAAACTGCTCCCCCTCTTTACCTCCCTGTCTCTCTCAATCTCACCTCATTCACCCCCACCCCTTCCAGCCGAGGCCTGGAGTGGTTTGAAGAAATGAGGTGCAGCATTAGTGTTTTTTTTTTGTTTTTTTTTGCTTGCCTGTGCAATAGAAAACACTACACGTCAGGGGCTCCGTCAGCACATCGGGTGGATGCAGATGGGAGGTGAAAAAGCTCCCCAGTGGCAGTCGGGGCCGTGCTCGGATGTGATTGCGGCAGCCGGGATGAAGTCAGCGCTGACAAAGTGCGCCCCGTTGATGGATGGACAAAGCCGGGAACTGAATGTGAGAATGGATGGGGCCAGAGTGGAAACTTAACACAGACAAACAAAATGAAAGACAGAGAGGAATTACCTGCTAAAGCATTCCGGCAACACAAATCCCAGAGCAATTTACCTACTGCTAACTGAGCACAGGAGGGCTGTTTGCATCACTTCAAGAGCACCTGACAGCAGGAATGGCCTCTATTGAGGTTGCATGGTTTTACGCTGTTGTTTTTATTGTTGCTTTGTTTTTTCCTTACACAATTTAATGCATATTAACTATGACCATAAATTCCCTATTGTAAAGACAGAGATGAAGTCCCACAGAAACACTTCTCCTTGCCATATTTTCAAATTTATATTTGCAATATTGGACAAAAGAGAAAGCACTGGTCCGTTGAAGACAAATTCCCTTTTTGTCAGAAAGTGTTTATCCAGTTTGTCAAACATTTGAAATGACGACTGTGATTTCTTCATGTTTCATACTTTGGAGGTTTTTACATTTTCTTCTCTGCCAAATATTTCTCTTCTATTTTACAGTCAGATCCAAAGCTAACATCTTTAGATTTGTAAAACAGGAAGCCAAATCTGTCAATCTCAGCATGATTTGTTAAGTTTGTGTGAGACCGCACAAATTGTGTTGTTCTAATATGTAGCTGTAAAACACAAGATGCTTTAGACAAGTCATGGTTTGAAACAAGCTAATTAGGCCTCAAACTCAGGGCCAATAACCTTCCCAAATCCAAGCCCGGTGTGGAGGGTAGACGAGTTTGCTGGTTGGGGAATGAATTCTCATTACCATTTGCACTAGCACTATGTTAAATGTCAGTGTTGCTGCTGGATGGAGCCTGGAAGATTAAGACTAATGCTGTTGGCCTGAGGAACTCCGATTAGAACTATTCTCATTAATCAGAGTCACAAAGATGGAAGCAATTTAAAGCCCCGGTCCTCTGGAAGCAAGGGGCAGGGCAGCACCCTGTCAATGATGAGGGTGATGCACTCGCACCCATTTGCTATCCCTTTATTACAAAGCCAAGGGCATGTGAAGACCATCCACCTTATATCCTCACTTCTAATTAATCTGATTTAAGATTATCTACTTGAGATAACAGGCAACCAGGTGTCAGATTTGGTTGGTAAAAATCTGTTCTTTAAGTTTGATAATTTTTTAGAATTAGATTTGCAAGACATGTAGAAAAACTAACATAGATTTTTGGCATTATAGAGAGGCTGGATAAATGAGTCACCCTCAAATGTATTACTTGTTTCACAGCGGCAGAACTGACCTTTGTTGGTGTCTACTTTCATGAAGAGTCCGTATGAGAAGAATAGGTTTAGTGGGAAGTCAATTCTTGTCTTTTTGTTTTATTTTCCAACTCTTTCTACTTTTTCTATTTCTCTCTCTATATGTTTGTAGCATCAGGGCCAAACTTTACAAAAGACAAGATTTGATTTAGAGTTGAAGTTGAAAACAACATTTTTGGGGTTTTCTTGTTGGTTGTTTATCTCGACCCACCGGCAGTGAGAAGGACTCCAAAAGACGCAAAAATGTTTTTTTTTTTTTTTTTTTTTGTTTTTTTTCACCATATTTTTTAGGAGGGTCCATGAATTTATTTTGTCCATTTTGATAACCAAAAACTCAAACTGTATTTTTTAGGCTTAATTTTTTGGAAATATGACTTTCATTTTGGTTTGTTCTCAAGTAAAAATATTTCCTGTTTTTTTTATTTTTTATTTTATTTTTCATTACTTCTTCTTGTTTGTTTGTCTTTTTTTTTTCTTGTTGTTTGGATGGGTTGTACTGACACAAATTTTGTTGTGCTTCTGTACGATGATAATTAAGGCTGAATCTGATCCCTATTCTACTTCTAACAGATACTTAGCTAACCTGAAAATTGTTAAAAAATTTTATACCATAACTGGGTGGTTTTAGTTTTTTGGTCCTGTCCATGGGTATTCACTTTGGCTTTCTAACAGATCTAGGCTGTGTTTGCTTCTCAATTAGCACCTGTCACAGGAGACAAGCTGTTGGACTCACCCCCTGTGTGACATCCAGTAGATGGGCTCCCTTTCTGTTATCGCCAAGAGAAGGAAACAGCTCCTTGGTGGGAGTCGATGTATTCTGTAAACAGGGAGGCAAACGGGAGTGAATCTCTCATAAATCTTGTGGTGTAGCGGTATCATTTCCTTCAGCTGACCTTGGCAAGGTTGCAGGATGGGAAGGCCGGGTGGCGAGACGGCGGAGGGAGGGGGCTAAAGAAAGCTTGATGTGATATACGAGCTGGTAGAAGGAGTTGCGCCATGAATCAGAGTGATCTGTGATTAGCTGTGAAATCTTACACATGTGAACTCTCGCTTTGCTGTTTCTCATCATCCGGACTATTTACCTCGCATCTCTTTTGATCTGACAGCCCGACTGTATGTGAGTGTGCATAGCGTCTGTAACGTGGTTTTGTCAAATCTGGTTGGAAATATTTCGGTTTTTGCTTTGTTTAAAGCGTCCAAGCACATTTTTCTTTCCTCATTTGCCTTTCAAACAAATACTTATCAACAGGCCATGAAGTAATCAATGAAGATAATCCATCTGGGAGCTTGTCGATATGGTAATGGCTCTTTCTCATCGTTATTGCGACACAGCTATAAATCATTTGCTTTAGCAGAATGCTTAGCAGCTGTTGCAACAGTGCTGTGTGGTTGTGTGGAATAAAGTGTTGCCTGTTGTGATTAATGTCTCAGCATTGTGCTGCACTGCACACTGATTGTTTTCAGATTTTGTAAGAAAGCTGGGTGGATTGTATATCAATACACTAAGACCCCACTAAAAAAAACAGGGGGGGGGGGAGGTATCCTGCAGGTATACGAGCACTCTCTCCGTCAGTGGTTGGTGTTAATCATACATTTACACAAAAGGCATGCATAAGGAACAATGAAGAAAACATTTAGAATTGAAACATAAACAAAAGAGCTGCAGCTTCGACCCATTGTCATTTTCTCATTGATTGACAAGTCTTTCAGCTGAACGCAGAAGATTGTAATTAATGTTTTGAACTGCGGTTAAGTCTGTTTACAGCAGCTTTGTCGTGTATCACAAAGAAATCCATAACATTTAACTTTGAATCCATTCACAAAACTCTTAAATCATGCATTTAAACATCTCTACGTTTAAAAATCACTGATATAATGTTGCAGACATCATACAGGTGCATGTCAAGATTACCAAAGAAAAGTCAATTTATTTTTCTTAATAATCCATTTTAAGAAGTTGAACTGTATTAAATTAAACAATAATAAATAGGTATTTCTGCATTTGATGAGAACCTCTTGAAATTAAATAATGTTGAACATCGTTTCACAATGATGTAATCTGGCAGCATATATAAAAACTGCTTTGATTTGATTGATGAAATAACATTTAAGCATGCTACTGTTATCTTGAGAGTTTTATGTGTGAATAAAAAGCTGTTTGAGCTTGACAGGCAATTTAGATGATGCTGGCTTCTCTGAATATTTTAAATATATTATGTAATGGCTATGTTTATGTCCTACAACAGAATCATGGGGGAGACTGCTATGTTGAAAGTTGACTTGGAAGCAGTTATTGACAAGCCCCATAGAAAGTTCAGGGGAAGAAAAAAAAAGTAACAACTGCAGTAGTGAGAGGTCTATGAAGAAAAGCCCATTAAATAATTTGAGACAGATTCTCATGCAGCCTACAGCTTTCACATTCCCTGGCTCTGAGGGGAATAACTGTGGTCCAAAGTAATCCTTTGATATGAAGATGCATTCCATCTCATAATCAAGGTTCCAGGATCTGACATTTGCTGGTATAGTTCCAATAATTATTTATGAAGTCCAAAGTCAGATCCATCATCTACTAGGAAATTTTAGATTAATTCATTCTTCCCTCTGCTGTGAAGCTTTATGGGTGGAAATACTGATTTTTTTTTTTTTTTAACAGAATGTGGCTACAAAACAAAATCAGAATTACCAATGCCTTCATTAATGATCATGGCATCACTGTGTTTCACTGGCCAACAAACTGGCTTGATCTAAACACTGCAGATAGTCTACAAAGTATTGTTAGGAAGTAGACAAAAAACACTAGAACCAACAAAACAGACAAGCTAATATTAATGCAATCTGGGCTTCCTTAACATTATAACCAAACCACCGATTGGCACCATGCTATATAACATAATTGTCACTTTTTAGCAGAATTACTAATTTCTCATAAATCATAATAATTTCTCAGCTTGGACCTTTTGCATAGAAGAATGAGCCAAATTTCCATTATGTAGACATACAAGCTGATAGTTACACCCCCAAATAACTGCAGTTTTTCCTGCAAAAGCTAGTGCTGCATCAACATATTTAGCACACATTTAAAGTGTTTTTCTGCACAACAATTTAAAATCCGTGCATCATTTTCCTTCCGCTTCAGACATCGATCATATGAAAATCTATTGAATTTTGGGGTTGTAACATAATAAAAAGTGAACATAAAAGCTTTGTTGTACAAGCCATCAATGCACATCTTCACTGTATGAAAGGATTTTCATAGATTGTAAAATCTGAGCAGGTTAGCTGCCGTAATAAAACAATTATATATCTATTATTAGTACTTACATTAAAGTGCTTAAGTAACATTGATTTAATTAATATTTCATCCTAAAACTGCTGGCTCTGTGAACTCCTAGCAGATGCGGCACATTCACAAAACATTAAGAGCTGTTGTTCGCAGCCTTGTAGTACAGCTTGTTCAGCCAAAGCCCAGGCTGAACTTAATTTATTTTGGCCCTGCGCTCTAGTGAGGACGGGGTTGCAGACGCAGGCGGAGTGGGAGAAAGCAGGACAATTAAAAGCGATAGCTCTCCTCGTCCACGTGAGCTTCGGCAGAGGCCGGGGTGGAAGCAATTTATTCACCCAATCATCTCAGATCATGAAGTGCGCCAGTGTTACAGCGGGATGCAGGAAAATGCAATGGAAGTTTCCTCACTGGAGGCAGGATGCTCGCAGGACACAAAGTGGATTGTTCAGCATCCTGATAACAATTAAATCCTGTTAGGGATAGTGCAGCCCTGAGAATTGAACATGACAGTCAAGCAATTTATTATCTGTGTATTCTTGACCTTGGATATTTGATTGTTAGCTTAGCCGAATCCTTTTGATCGTATTTTAGATGAGCATGCATTTTTCACTGAGTTCAGGTCAACAGGATAAAAAACAGATGTGCTCTAAAAAGGTATTTGCTGCCTTACAGATTTCCTCTGCGTTTGCTAGTGGCCTAGTCAAAGTCTCGACTTTAATCCAGATCAGGTGACGCTAAGCGGCCTGTTTCTGATGGGAAACCCTCCAGTTTAGCTGAATTAAAAGAAATCAGCTAAGAGTGGGTCAAAATTTATTTGTGTTAAAAATGATGGACAAATATCACAATATCTTGGTGGCAGTAGTTGCTGCAAATGGTGGCACAACCAGTTAAGGGAGCTCATGTTCGCGCATGTTCACATAAGTCAGTTCCTTTAATCCTTTTAATAAGTAAAATCACTATTTGAAAACAGCATCTTCTGATTTTTTTTTTTTTTTTAAAGCAAAGACAGATAAAATCTGTTTAAAAGCTACTACTACACAGCATCGTAGTTCTAAACAAACAAAGAAGTGGAAAACAAGATGCATGTGTCTTGGGGCTCAAATAAATAAAAATAAAACATGAAGGATGGTGAGAATTTTGCTAACTGGTGTGGAATCGCTTTCACATGTCACCAAACAAGAGATAGGCTGTATTTATCTGTGGTAAAATACCTCCGCATCAGGCTGTGAGCGCTATTTAATGTCAAAGCAGTTAAATCTTTCATGATGCAATTCATCACGTTGTAATTTTAGCCACAGGACGCTCTGAATCAGACAGTTTGCAGATGTGAAGCCGTTTTTCGGGGTAAGAAAACAACAGCCGCAGAATAAATCACTGAAACATCTTTTTTTTTCCCTCCTCCTTTTTCTGAGCTTTTTTTTTGAGTGAACAAAGCTTGTAATCATTTCCAGCGTGATACCTCGTTAAACTCGGGCCATTTGTGTGAGTTAGAGGGTAACCGAGAGTTCTCCGTGACCCAGAGGCTTTTCATACTGTAGCCTCTTTCTGTCCAGCTGCTTTTCAGTCCCAGCTGGTCGTCTCTGGAAAAAAAAAAAAAAGGAAAGATGTCCACGACAAATAGGCCGGCTTTCAGCCCCTCCTCATTGTTGTGAAGACTTTCCTCCCCCTCTTGTCCAGTGCTGACACCAGGTCAGGCCTTTGGTCTGATTTAAGACCCTGGCCTACTGATGACCCTGTTTGCTGCTCCCTCCCATCCTCCTTCTCCTTGCCTCATCTCAGGCTTCAGTTTAGCTCGACTTAGGGAAATGCCCTCTCATTCTCTGCACCGTTCATTAATCCGCTGAACAATGAAAAGGAGCCAACTACAAATGCTGTAGTGTGTAAATCTTTAATAATGGGCCTTTACATTTTTCTGTCCTTTGTTTTACGAGGCCAGCTCTTTCGTCATAAACACATTTTGAAATGAATTCAAGCTCCAAGGGAACATATTATTGCTTCCAGAGTTTCACAGTTTTGTTAGCACATTATCTGTTTTCCTGTCACTGGCTGGAAATCAGAGCGATCCCGACTTTCCTGCTCTTGACATTTTGGCATCCGAGAACACGTTTGATGATTCATGCTCTCCAAATGAACGTCATTACTTTAAGACAAATAGCCAGCTCTTGACCTTGACTCTGAGCCTCTTTTTTTTTTTTCTTCTTCTTCTTCTTTTTGGACAGAGATGTGTAGCTTCTAAATACATGAATGCATTATTTATGTGTGCTCAAGTTAATGCCGTTGTTGTCTCAGCACATATGAAGGCCAGCGTTTGTGGCCTTGAGCCAGGCGGCAGGACATTTTATCACACTTTTTCCACTCTCATGTATAATTAAAAAACTTAAATTACATGCCATGTACAAAATTATAATGCTGTTGGAAACAGACTGCGTGGAAATTTATTTTCTTCTCCATGAGTGACAGAAAATCAATTAATCCTGATTTATTATTTTATGCTGGACAGGCGGTAGGCTCCAGGAGAGCGAGAGAGGACGGAGATTGGCTACAGCTGTTCTCATTGGTGCAGCCATATATTACAGCCGGGGTGTGTGACAGCTTCTGAGGAAAATGGCTGAGGGGTATCAGGCAGGTGACTGGTGTGTAAAAAGAAGAATAACACTGAGGGAGACAAACTGTTCTAAGATGCCTATGTGAGATTTGTGGTGATGAAGAGGCATTTTACTGCTGCACCGCGTGTACTATATGTTTGCCCATATATTTTTTTTCAACAGCAGCTTTTCACAAAAGGTGCCATTTTCTTGCTGTATGCTAGGAGCTGGTGCATATCTCCAGCAGTGATTGGGCGAGAGGTGCGTTATGCCCTAGACAGGTTTTTCAGTTCATCATAGAGGCGCACAGGACAGTCAACCATCCACACACACACACACACACACACACACACACACACACACACACACACACACACACACACACACACACACACACAAACATGCACGCACACTCTTAAGGTCAAGTTGGAGAGACCAATTCATGTGGGTGAAAACTGGAGTACCATGCATGAAACATTGCATACATGGGGAGAACATGCAAATCCAAAACATGTAAAGCTCTTCAAGTCAAGTGACTTTTGGCAACTGCAAAATCCATTATCAAAATCTTTGCCTAATTATTTTATTCATCCTATTTTGTCTTGCATCCATTGTCCATGTGTTGCTTGAATTCTGGAAAGTTAGAAATTGAAATAGAAACAGCCTTTATTGTCCCGCAAAGGGAAAATCCAAATGTAACAGCAGCATCAGGTGTAAAAGTTCCTGATGCTGAGGGCATTTCCCTAACTTTTTGTCACACAAAAACAAAAAGTTATTAGTGTTAAAAACAATAAGTAATATATATATATATAACCTTTTGAGCAAGAAGTGACATACACTCTAAACAGACCGTTTTCACTTTCTCAAAAGTAGTATAACTTTTTAAAGGTAATAAAGGATTCAAGGATTGTCAATAAAAACTGTTTTAACCTCTGGCGAATTAAGACCCTTCTTGATAGTGATTCATTTTTGTCCTGCAAAGGTCAGATAACACTTCTCCAGTGATTCAGTTGTAATATCAGCGAGTACCCACACACAAAAAACGAGGACTTGGGAGTGATTCAGGGCACTGACAGCAGCCTTTTTTTTTTTTTTTTTTTTTTTTTTTTTTTTTTTTCCCGGGTAATTTACTGGGTGAAATTTTGTGGCACATAGTGTGTTTTATATCAAAAGGG
>NW_015112965.1:98593-213339 GCF_001443285.1 Poecilia latipinna | reverse complement strand
AAAAAATTGATTCAAGGTAATACACAACATATATGTCAGAAACGTTTTTTTTTTTTTTTTTTTTTTTTTTTGCTTTTCTCCAGGTTAATTCACTGGATGAAATGTTGTGGCACATGATGTGTCATATATCAAAGGCAGGGCATCAGTAATCTTTGCCCAAGGGCACAGATAACAGGTAGATAGACATGTGAATGAGATGGAGGGGGGTTGGTGAGCAGCTCTTTCCTTCCTGCCATCACTACAGAGAAGATAGAGGAAGATTTATAGAACATTACGGACTACATACAGGCAGGCTGACCACCACTCCCCCATCACTCATCTATATGTTTTCTTAAATTTATATAAAACTGATTGACTTGTATATTTGGAATTTTTTCCCCCTCTTATGATTTTCAATGCTTGACCACTTTTTTTTCCATCAAGTTTGGTTTCAGAATTTGAGTTATCTTGCCGATTCAAGAAGATTGATTGGATCACTGAGAGTTAGGGCCACCTGACACTTTTGTCCATCTTGGACCATGTGGCTGAAATAATCATACTGCCATCACCAGACTTCTCCAGGGATTTCCATTAAAAAAAAAGATCTAAAACAAGCAAATCTGCGTTTGTTTTTACACATTAGTAACCCATTGACAGTCAGCAAACACAGATGGCTTGGAGTCTGTCCAGTTTCCAAAATGGTTAGCACAAAGCACAATGGTCTTGTGCATTATTTAATTACAGCCATCTATAATGTTGTCATTTTGACTCCACCTTAGCTGCATGGCATGGCACCAAGATACTTAGTCAGATATTTCATGCTTAAGTATCGTGACAGATGTTAAGGGGAGAAATTCATAAGCATGTCTACTAATCTGATCTACAGTGATTGTATCTGGGGACAGAGGAGATCTGTGTTGTTAGGTCATTCTCATGCTTTTCACTCATTCACTCACTTTACCATGTTCATACAGGATTAAGTAGGGGACATGGTAGGCCTTGTCTATATACCGGAAATTTCTGATTTTGCCCATGTTGGTATTTTCAGTGTTTTAAAAAAGGAAAATAAAAGTTGTTGTTGTTTTTTTTTTTTGGCTCTGTACAGGTAGGCTATGCTCATATTCCTTTAAGACTCAGTGTGGTGTGAAAAGTTTGTAGTCACCTGATTCACCGCATCCAATCTGTAACAAGAAGTGAAAGAGATGGTAAGGCTGAGATAATTTCAAATGTTGAGGTGACGATGATAGATCTGGTTGAAGCAAAGCTGTATGGCTTCATTCTGAAGATTTATAAATTATACCATCAATATAACTGATAGTGAATCATTTATGCTGGCCAATCAAATTCTTTATTTTTGGCGTAGTGTTATCGTCCATTTATTGTTTTCTAGGTTAATTGCTCAATATATCATCAACTTTAGGCCATATAGCCTAGCTCTTGGGCAGGGGTAGCTAGTAGTATTTATTGATTTTTAGAAATAATTCTTTGATAATTACAATCATTGTAAAAAGAAGTACAAACTCTGTCAGCACTTGGCTATAAATGACTTGATCTTTGTCTAATTTCTTAATTATTTAAATCTAAGCTTTTAGCCAGTGGTGGGAACTACTGACTAAAATGTTAGTTGAGCTAACCTTAAAGCACTAATCATAAACATTGGTTCTGCTAATGCTAAAGCACTAATCCAACATGGAATTTAGCAGAAGCTAATGCTAAAGTTTTGAAACAGCCCTGTCGGGTTCCTGACTTCAATTTGTGGATTGAGCTAAACATTAGGGTGATGGCATGGAGGCTTGTAAAACTGAAAGCCTTTGAGCTCTCCACCAAAGAATAATTATCTAAAGAGCAGAAATATATGAAAAGCTGAATAGCAACTATAACAAAAATTAATTCACTGTAATGCCAAACGATTTTTTTCACTGATCATTTACAAAAAAATCACATAATTTTCAACCTGCATTTTTATTTCAACATAAGTAAAATCAGAAGTTATTCAAAACTGATTCTTTTTTGACTCATCTCCCACCATAGATATCTTGGTTGAATTCTCTCAGGGATATGAATAGTTTTAGACTTAACTGTAAATCTGCTGACTCTGCAATAAATCAAAAACCAGGGAGTTTACATATGACATCAAAGGCCTTGTAATATAAATTCTCAGGGATCAGACAGGATGAAGCACAGCATCTGCATAACATGTTATGCATCATGTTCAATGGGACTATTGAACATTTCTGTGAAAGGCCATTCAGACCGTGACAGCAGCAAAACGACAGTCGGATCAACTCGAACATCTGTAAACAACCACGATTCATCTCCCAGATCAGATCCACGCAAAATGTTCTGGTTTGATGTTGGCGTACCTGTCAGGAGCGGCGAGCAGAAGGAGGAAGCTGCTTTGTTCGTCGGGCGATATCCTTCCTCACGGCGGCAGTGAGGGAGAACGCCCTCCTCACACAAAGGGTAGTCTCACTCCTTCACTCTGTTTATTTTTAGTCATAACATCCACCACAATTGAAAGTGCGGGTCAAGGCGAGGCTAGGACACTTGTGAAGAGGTGGGGTGGATGAGGAACAACAAACAGATGTTCTTTGATGATAATTGCAGAGAAGGGAAAAGGACTGTGGAAAGCAGGCTTTTGTGAAGTGTTCAACTTGTTGAGGCTGTCCCTCCTGCCCCTCTGGAGCCTGGTAGGTGGAGGTTTGGGGGTGTACGCTGTTATAGCCCCAGGAAGCAGAGAAGGCCTGCTGGTGTCATTACCCTTATTCGCCAGAACACACATCTGTTCACAAGAGCGGCCACAAATTTGAATGCCAATACTCTTGCCTTAAACTGGCTGGAAGAGGAGAAAGAGTTTGTGTCACTCAGCGACAGTCTTCTTAGCATATAAGGTTAGGGAGCCGTAGCCTTTAATCAACTGTGGTTGTCAGCAGGCGCCCTTTACAATGGAGCCGTAACGACAGGCTGCCAGTATTACAGCCGATGAGCAGCGGCAGCAGATGATTGATTTGTGTAAATCATTTTCTTTTTTTTTTGCTCTCTCTCGCTCTTTTATGAGCATCAGCAGCGGTGGAGAAATGTAAGGATATGGTCACAGGATTAAGTATGGCTGCTTCTGGCTGTCCTTGTGATTAATGACCTGCCACGGTGTTCGTCTGTCACATTCTCACCACGTCTAAACAGGTGATACAGGCGGCAAAAACATGTCGTATCATCATATTAAAGTCGTACGGTTCTTATTGTGATTTATCAAGCTGATCACTGTTTGTAATTTGAATTTCAAATCAGGATTATTGATAGACATTGGCCAGAGTTTTAATTTGTATATAAATGAAGTGCAGCATTTAGATGTTATCGTATTGGATATTAATTTGAAAGTCATTGATTGTTATACATCTCTAAATTGAGTAAGCTTAAGAATTTTTAAAGTGTACTGCAGTAGCACTCATATGGGTTAGGTTGATTCTGACAGCCATAGGCCAAAACCAAAGTGGACTTCTACCTTCAGGCCCCTTCACTTACCCAAAACCAAGACTATATGTATTTTAAAGGGGTGGTGTTATGTATTTTCCAGGTACTTCGTGCCTTTTTTCTGCACAAGAAGGTAAGCAGGTTACCTTTTATAAAAATGCTGTATATATCAAACATGACTTAAAACAAATTTGACTTTGCAATTTGACGTCACCACAACATGGCTTCTCCACTATGTTGTTTACAACTGTTCTTAGGAGAGTTGAACTGAGAAGTAGTTCGTATGATGAGCTCAGTGGACGAGCAGCTCCGTCAGGCATTTGCTAATTGTTACTGCCGCTAGTCTGGTGAAGCTGTGTGAGGAGAGTTTTGGAGGAGAGGTCTCTGTGACGTAGGAACTCAGCTGGAGAGACTGCAGCTCCGAGGAGGAGCTTTGTGGAAATGGGCAGCACTTTTTCACAGCAAGCGTTTTGGTTGCCAAGGGAGATTCAAGAATCTCTCAAACGTGCAGTCGACAATCTTTTTGATGAGGGAATAACATTGTGCCATGATATAAACCTCAAAAGTTGATTTTACATAATATCCAGCCTTTAGGTTCTGTAGTATACTAATATATAATTAAGACGAATACATCAGACATGCATATTGTATTAGAGAATGTAATTGTGGTTCCATCTCTCAGGTATGAAAAGCCTTTCCTTCTCTCTACATGCTTTCAGCGAGAGGAAGACGATTGCTGAACAGAGGATGATCTTCGCTTTCAGTCTCGAACTGTTCTTAAGTGAGGCCAGATTGCAGGCTTAGCTGAATCGAGCACATCCACTCTTCTCCCTGTTTTAATTATGACTCTCGATCTCAGATATTGATAGAAACGTCAGTCTCTGTGTACGGCTTGCTGTCTTGTTAACCAGACATTTAAGGAACACTTTCCTTTTTCCCGGGGATTTTTCATTCTTGTGTCTCCTGACCTTCTGCATTAAACCAGATAGCATGCAGAAGCTGTGAGGGAAGCAAGAAGGAGGGAAATTGAGCCACTCTACATCTATCTCTCCCCAAGGGGAGTCGTGTTTCTCTTTGCACCATTTATTTGAAAGCTATCATTTCCTGGGATTCATGGCTGAAAAATGGCATTGATTCTCTGGATGATAGATGCTAAGTGTCCGCCTATCGACATGCCTATTGACAGGCCTGTGTAAATTCAGCATCTTATTACCCTGCTGGATAAATGATACACCTTGTGAACAAGGGGGCTGCAGCTCAGTCGATTTCGTAGCGTCTGAACATCATAGCGCCCAGTGTCACTGCTAAGCACCGAGCAGCGTTTTGTCAAAAAACATCCCATCTTCCTTTCTGCTGAATAATTAAACATAATGAGACAGACAGATGATAACGTCCCTCTGCAAAGCATTCAGCTGTTAAACAGAAATAACTACTAAACATTTTATTCATTACTGCGCTGCACCTCAGAAGGTCAAATCTTAATCTAAAGCTGTTTTTTAATCTAATATCCCTGCCTGGAAAGTTTGCTGTAGCATTAAAGTGACATATGCGAAGCCCTAAACCTACCCAATGTGCTCCACAGCTTCTATACTGCATTGTTTACAAGGGCTATTTTTCTTTGACTGTGTAAGGTTTATTGCATCTTAATCCTACCCCTTTTGTAGCACTGCCTGCAAGGGCGTTAAGTAATGTCCCACTGTCAGCGGCTTTCTCTCTCTCAATTTGTTTAACAGTAATACACAATTTAACCTTCAGAATAGCATTTGCAGGTTCATAACACTTGGAACAGGTGTAATTTTTCTAACAAACACGTCTGCAATGTGACCCTATTTATCTGTGTTTCTTGTAATATATTGTATTAATCTGCAACCCATTCATGACCCATTATTTTAGCTGGACAATAATTCACTCTTAGTGTTGCGGGAAATCTTTTCAGTCCAGTTGTGCTTCGGTGTTCCAGCTTGTGATCCATTGGAGTTTGAGTTTATAGCCTTTTGCACAAGAATCCATGAGCCATTATAGGTTATGAGGAGTGAAATGGGCTCTTGTGAGGCACTCAGTTGAAAAGAAAAGAAAAGGGTAAAAATCTGGCTTTATTGCCATCTTTGATCTTTAATGCTCTTCTGATGGCTTTCAGGAAGAGCTGATAATTACCGCTGAAGGTGAGAAGTTTATAATCAATTATCATGTTACTTTTGCACATTTGGACATGTAATTAAGTTTATTTTTCCAGGTCAAAATGATGAGGTAAAAAAACAACAACAGTCATTTATAAATCTTAGAATAGACTTAAAGATTTTCATACACGTCATCAAATATTGGTTCCTTGCCCTTTTACAAGTTGTAGTGAAATCACACACGTTTTGTAACCATTAACATGGTAGTGACACAATTCTGCTTGGATATTTGGCCCTTTTTTATCATATTAAGTGGAATCCATAAATTGCCAACAAAGCTGAGGTTTGTGCCATTCCCGAGACTGAATTCCAGCCTGCTTTATCTCTTTTAGATGGTAATTGTGATCATTGTCCTGCTGGAACACCCATTTATGTCCAAATGTATAGCACTTTCTTCATTATTACATCTTCTTTCCATACACCAGCACCACTGCCAGTAAGATGTCCCCTCTGCTTAATCCATCCACCACCACGCTGACACATTTATAAGGTTTAAAAACCACCTTTACGAATTGAATCCTCTTGCCGTTGTGGTTAAACCGCTTAATCTTTGTCTCATCAAAAGTTCTTCTCTGGAAGGTATTTAGCATTTGTAGGATGGTTTTTGAATGAGTAAAACAGGATGACATTAGGTTCCTGGAATGGGAGCAGCTTAAACCCAATTGAAAGTGGGTGGCTATTCTTAAAAGTCGGGTCTATGTCAGTAAACCAACTAATTTAAATGAATCATGTCCAATTAGATACCCAGGTCAAATATTTGGGCAGAATTATGCCAAGATTCTGCTTTGAACCTTGCTAGAAGATATTTATTCAAATATTAAATATGGTGTGGGAATAGTTTTGTCTGCTTAGTTTAGATCGCTAATGAACAAATTCACACAAGTGCACCCTTTTCTTTTGAAAGAAAGATTTAAAAGCCATAATAAAATACTTCTGTGCCTGATGAATGCCTTTTTTATTATTTTTCAGGTCAGCATTAGCAGCCTAATCAATGCACCCAGGTCTAATCATTCAGTCAAATGCAGGGGATAAAGCTCAACCGCAGTCATAATTGTATTATTTTAAAAGCAGAGTCGTGCGGTTACCACAAACTGAACTGCTGCACCAACACTTACTTCTCCTTCTCATTCCAAAGATAAATTAGCTGCTTCTAAATAATGCAGTGAACCCTAATTCTCTTTGATTAGTGGCGAGTTAGATGATGGCGACCCACTGAAATTGGTCATCAACATAAATAACGAGCGAATGAACTGATAAAATGCAAAGTCCTTGGCCGTCATAAATCAAACGGAATCTACTGGCCGTGGAAGCGGGTGGAATTAGAAGTCCATGCTCCTATTAATTATGTTGCCTTCTGAAGGCGACAGCGTGATAAATCAGCGCTGAAAGGCCCTTCACTGGCTCAGCCTGAGGAGTTCGACTGCCTGCAAATTGCTTTGTGTACGCTCCTAATTGTTTCTTAAATATCCCACCTTTTTGAGGCAGGTTAGAAAGGTACTCTACCAAGACGGGTCAAGGAAGTCAGTGCTCCTCTCTGTCTTTCTGTGACATATTGTATTATTGCTGTATTCAGTGAACAGTTTAAGTTCAATATAAAAATATTTTAAATTGGATTAAGTATATCATCTGAATTTTTAGTAGCTGGACTTTGTAAAGTAGTTATTGGTAATCAGTGTCTTGATTGCATTAGGTAGATTTTTTTTTTTTTATCAAAGTGAGTTAGAAGAAAGGGTGTAAAATCTTCTTGAAAGAAAATAGGGATACTTTTTTGGGTATTCCTCTTCTGAATACTCAGAATATGGACTATAGCAGATTTCAGACTTTTAAAATGAACTCAGAGTTCCCACAAATGATAGACAACACTTTAAATTAGCAGGTTGCAAACCCATATTCTTTTGCATTTGACTTGTAGTTTTCCAAGCTAAGCAACATCTGTATCACAGGATTCCTACAGATTTTCTTTGACATAAATCCATTAGTTTCTGAGCTAGTAGTTCCAGGGAAATGTAGTTGGGTATGAAAGACAGCTAGATCAATAGATGGATGGATTGTTGGATTTACGTTTTACAGAACTATGTACGGCATACAGTCTAGATATACAAATAGTTTCCCATGCTTTGTTTTTATTAGTCATGCTTATTCGGGCCTTGAAAATGTTTGAGTAAAACACATAAATCAAATTGCGTACTTTTCCAGGTTGTGTCAGACTACATCGTTCCTGGATGTTTATATGCAGTTTTAGATGTGCAGAGGCTGATATGCTAACAACTGCTCCATTGCAATACATGCAGAAATAACTTTGGAAGAGTTTACCTCACCTGAGTCATTTGCAATCCTCGAGTGTAATTTCTCCTGGCGGTGACTGTTTTTGTCAAATACAGTAAAATCAAATGGATAAAAAAAAGAATTAAATTACTTCTACTTTTGTGCCATGTAATAATGATCATTTTGTGTACTAAGACTGAGACGGTTGCCTCTTAAAGTACAACCAACTATAAAATACTGCATTTGGCCCAGCAGCTTAACTTGCTTGTTGAGCAGCAGTAATCATCTAGCATTTAGTGTAGGGTTTCCAGGGCGTTTAGCAGGAACGTGCAGTAAAGTTAAATTGTGTGTGCTGTCTGAAACGCCAGCGGTCATACAATGTCAGTGTACGGCTTTGTGCTTCTGTAAGGGTGTTTGATGAAGGACTGAGTGCTTTGATCTACTGACAGCTCTACAGAGGAAGTGTGTGTGTGTGTGTGTGTGTGTGTGTGTGTGTGTGTGTGTGTGCGCAGCATTGCAACTTCTGAAAGTTTCCTCTATCCTTTTTTTGATCACTAATACAAAATGGCTCATTGCAAAGGCCCCAAAGTCTCCAATATAAATGCCTTCAAAAGTCTTTTTTTTCCTCCAAATTCTTTTAAACGTTGCATTAGGGTTGTCCTATGTTTCTGCAGGTGTAAGCAAGTCGTCGTTTTACGTGCTTAAAGAGTAAACCTCTTTTAGATTTCTAACACTTTTAAATACAGAAGGCATTAAAAATAAATAAATTCTAATGGGTCTTTACCAGTGTTTTTCAAGGTGGATATTAATTAGGCACATTTGTACAACAAAAAAGCCAACAAGTGATAGCTTGAGCAGACACAACAGGTAGGGCACCAAGGCAACTGCGAGTGTAGTTTATGCACATAGAGTTAATCAGGTAAGAAAATTAATTGTATTACAAATAAAAAGCTACGGGGATGATTTTTTTTTTTTTCTGTATCTGATCTAAGTGAAACTGGAAATATTTCAATGTGTTTCAAGTGTTTTCATGTCCTTTCCAAACATCACATGTGCCATTATGCTGAAGTGACCTCTTATGGACACGTGACATGTTGCTGTGGGGAAAACAAAACAGTAAATGGACTTTTAGAGGGTGGCTGACATGATAGATGATATGCTTGGGATATTGTTTGACAGTTATTAAAGCAGTATACTTAAAGTGAGATTTAAGCAATCTCTGTATGGCTCACTAATATGAAGAAACAGGCTGCTTTAAGTTTGTGTCTGTAAAAGTAATGAATCTGGTCATAAAAATGAGAAGTTCTATGTTCTCAATTCTTGGATTTGTCAGCTCTCTAAGCTACTGCTCCAAAACCACATTTCTCCCGATTTCACCAGACAGTTAACTCAAAAAAATATGAATTCCTCTTGGAGGGTTAGGCCTATCTAATCTTTAACTTTTGCCAACATGTTTATTCAGAGGGATGCATGGTGTAGCAGTTAACACTGTTACATTGTAGCTGTGCACAATATAATGGCACGGACATTGGTACTAGTCAATGCTAGTCATTTTTTAACATTAATAAATAAAACTGGGTCAATATTAACAACCAATATCTATTTCCATCATGTTGTTTTTGGAGTGGTAGGAGTGGAGGTTGGTCATGTGGTGAAGTCAGCAGGGTGGTTGTTTTTTTTCCCCAAGTTTTCAAAAACATACAAAATCTGTACATATTGGTTATCAGTCATAACGACAGTATTTATTTCAGATATCAGTGTTGGCCCACATTTTCATATCACTGCATTCCTAGTTGTAGCAAGAGGGTATTGGGTTTAAATCCCAGCCTGGACTGTTTCTGCATTGAGTTTGCATGTTCTTTCTCAGCAAGAATTGGAGAACGTCTCAGTGTAACGGCATGTCCACGTTAGGTTATTCCCCCTTAGGAGTGAATGAGACAGTTTGTGTGTGCAGAACTGTTTGTCCTCTGTGTTGCCTTGAGACAGACTGGTGACCTGTCTAGGGTGAATCGTTCTCACCCAATGACTCTTGGTGATAGGCATCAGCCCCTCGAGGTACCTGGATGTTTCTTCTGACTGGAAGTAATGCTAACCTCATGTAGTAGAGGTCTGACTTGAATCTGATAAAGAGTCTGTGGATTGAGTTAAAGATTAAGGTGTTGGCAAGGAGGTCATCCAGTCTTGAAGACTTGGAACTCATTACCAATGATAAACCACGAGAACACTTGAACTATGCAGTTATAACAAAGGCTTTCATTGCTACAGTTAAGATTTTTGAGGATTGTAAAGTAATCAGTAACATGCAGTTTTTTTCAAAAATAAAATGTCAACAAAAACATTTTTTAAGAGATATTTGATGAGACCTTTATCTTCTTATATCTTTAGAGAGATGTCTTAAATGACCATATTTCACGACCTTGTATGCCAAAGATATGAATAATTTTGGCCCCAGCTGTGTATGTGTTGATGTTTGTCCTTCTGGTGACATTCAGGCAAGTCACTGGTTGAGGTTTGAGTTTAAATAATGTTCCTGTGGGCTTGGAGGAATAATGGTCTGGGCTCTCGTGACATTGCGTCAGTGCCAAGGTGACTGACTCTAGGACTGATTGCTCCCTCTGTCTCCCCCCCGTCTCTCTCTCTCTCTCTCTCTCTCTCTGTCCATTCCCCCTTCTCACCCTGTCAATAAGCATCCTCTTGTCTGATGGAGTCACATCAGGGCAATGCAGCTGACACCATGGTGTCTTTATTTCCTGCAGCAATCCTTTTACAACACACATCAGTGGTGATTAATACACTGACAGCAGCCGGGAGGTTACTCCCCCTCACCCTCCCCTTACTGCCAGCCAGCTACTGTTTCTGACAAACACACTTCTCACCTTACGTACCTAAACACACTTTATTGCACCTCCTTCCTTGATATATGGTTTTCATCAGGAGAAAGTAGAGAAATGGTGCTTCTACATTCTTCTTTACCCAGTTTAGAATTAAGTGATGGGAGCAGATGATGTTTGCTACTCCAAATGTGTCTTTTACATTAAGCACAACCTGTTTGTCCCACTCGCAGCTGTCTGCGCAGTTATTAAACCAGAGCTTTTCCGATTTAAATTTATGGCACCCATTATGCAGGAATTTACATGTCCAGGTGTTGCATCTGTTTGGCTTCAGGTAGGGGTCACTTTGATTTATTAATATCCACAGTTTCATCTGCTAGACAACCATTGACATATTGTCACCCAGGGCAGCTTGTCTCTCTGTCTTCAACAGCTGTGACAACCTGTGTGTTATTAACTCCTCGCCTGATTATGCAGAGACACAGACCGAATGTTCCCCCGTCTGTGGGGTCAGATTAATGCCCATAATAGCCAATAAACAGCAAATCATAGACTTGAAGCTGAATGTGGAGTTTCTCATTATGTCTCATCAACACCTGCTTTGGAAATCTTGTGGAAGAAGAGATAAGTTAGCGGTCTTCAGGGGTGATAAGACCATCTGGGTCATTCTGTGCCATATGTTCACACTTTGTCACT
Organism: Poecilia latipinna; assembly: GCF_001443285.1. Lineage (NCBI taxonomy): Eukaryota > Metazoa > Chordata > Actinopteri > Cyprinodontiformes > Poeciliidae > Poecilia > Poecilia latipinna. The sequence continues at coordinate 201,920 of NW_015112965.1, read as the reverse complement.
GTTGAACAGTTTCAGGAAAATGTTTTTTTTTATTCTTTGTTTGCCTGGGAGATATGCTCTTTAGCTGCTCAGCACTTCAGATTTGCTACTTACAGGATAATGCAGCAATTGAGTGCTTTGTCCAATTATTTTTATAAATCAAAAGCACAAATACTTTGTGCTTTTTGAAATGAAATGTATTCAACTATTTGTAAAGATTAACTTATGAGTAAAAATGTCCCCATTTTTGTTGTTAGATCATCCAGGACATGTTCTAACAATATTAAGTGTAAGCATTAAATTAAACAAAAGTCATCTTGAGAACTAAAGATGCACCGATTAGAGCCTTGCAGCCCATTTCTGATCTACTTCTTTGTATGAGGATTAAAATAATTACAAAATAGAAATTTTGAGCTCTTTTTAAGGTGGGATTTGGTTGCTAGATCCATATCAGAATTTGTATTTAAGAAAAACATTACAACCCCAACTTGTATTCTAGTTGCAAGCTGGAAAACAAGTGGGCTTTGCTATTTCCTGTGGTGTTAATTATTATTAAGGTCATGAGTCAGAATTTCATTATTCATGTATTCAAACACTGTGCAACATTTTCATAGTTTATTTTTTAGTATCATGTATCATACTGGTTTATTATGATTCATACTTTAAAAGTGACTAATGAATAGTTTATTTATCTAGCTTTCACAAGCTTTTATGCACACAATGTGTATTTCAGACACTGAACTCTTTCTTGGCAGCCTCCAATTTCTCTGACAAAATTAAGATTAAACTAGGCATGTTCTTTTGTAACGGAGAAGTAGGAAACATTTAGCAAAAAGAATGCATTGTCCTTTATTAGCAATTAGCAGGGTTAGCATTACTAACTAGTCAAGTGTATTCCCTGAAGTTTGTAGACATGTCTCTCAGCTAAACCCTGACTTGAAAAGCCTGTCAACATAATCCAGATTAAATCCAGCTCGGTCCCTGACACATTGTAGTACTGCAGTAGAGGCTGAAGCTGTTTTGACCCTCTCTCTGTTTCTCACACGTTAAAAGAATAGCTGACATTGGTTGTTGTGTTTTAAACCTTACAGCAGCTTCATACATGTGTTTGCTTAAAAGTCAAATATCCTATTGACAGGCTGGGTTAGGGTCACCTTCCCCCTGTAACAACTTCCACACCGAAGAGTGTCCAAAGTTGCACTTTAGAAACTGACAGGAAAACAGATTGGGTTTTTAACTTTTTGATTGGCTGGTGACTGGTCAGGGCCATTCGAGCTAGAAATGATGAGATTACTATTTCCATAAAAATTCACAGAACATCTCAGAATATTAGAGAATACGGCAGAAAACCCAGTCATTGCAGAGCATGTAATCTATTTTGGCCTCATACAACACAACTTCCACACATAAACTCCCAATCAGCAGGATGGACTTCTGAAGCCCATTGATGACCCCAGTTGTTAGGAGCCAGCAAATGTCACATGCTGAGAGATTGTCCCCTCCAGATCCCCAGATGCTACTCCCACCTTCTATCATTAACTCGGTGTCGGAGATCATAATTAGATCTCCTTGGGGCATAAGTCATATTTCGTATCCGGCCAACATTTTTAAAAGTTGTCATTCTAATTATGCAATCCGAGGCATCATGAGTCAGGTCACTCTTTTATCAGTGTCGTGTAATTGCAGTGACTTGTCTTCAAGAAATGTATCCCAGTGCAACAGCACTCTGCCATGACTCATAGTAAGAGTAAAGCTATCTCTTGCTCCTTGTGTAAAGCGCAATCATAACCTTCTCCGACGGCAATAAAGGACATGTTAATGTGATTTGACAAGGGCATATTATGCACAACAAATATGCATAATTTGGCAAAAAATGGAACAGAAAATTGGAAATAAAAAAGGAACAAAGTAGATTTACATGGTTGGGTAGTCTGAATGTCTGCTATCATATTCTCTCCTGTTGCCTGCATAAAAAGCCACAGAACTGTAACAATGGGTATCAGTGGAAAGTGCTTTAAAGTTAAAGCTGATGGATGGCTTGTCAAAAAAAATAATTGCACTGGTTGGAAACTGGGTCTGCGTGCTTAGAAGGGGGAGAACAGGATCTACAGAGAGGATGATGGGAAGTGACAGTGGTCTGTCAAGACGTAGTGGCTGCCCAGAGTAGTGTGAAGCCCCAGCTAGAAGGTGGCAGAACAGAGCAGGCTGTCAGAGCGAGAAAGTGCCTTTAATACATTGAAAAGAAAAGGAATCCGCCTGTCAGACCTGTTCAGCCCGTCAAGGGAGGAGGAGGGAGCATGGAGGAATAGGTGTAGACATGGTAGAGCTGGACGGAGCAGCCATGCCTTTGGCCTGGCTACAGGAACTAACCATCTAGCCGACTGAGATGGATTGTGAGCTGCTTGAGGCGGCTACCGGCTCCAACTGGTTCCTTTTGCTGTGACAATTCATTAATCAGTTAGACAGATGTGGCCTTATTGCATGGGATATTTGACTCTTGAGTGATTGGATTGTCCGTCCAGTGCATTTTATTATGTGAGCAGTTCAGTGACAAACGTGGCCCTGTTGTAAATAACATAAGTCAGTTATTTTTAAGATGTGTGAGCTGAATTGAATTCACTTTTGATGGCATAGGAGTCAAAAACATTCCCCTGAAACTTTTCGTCCGTATTGACATTAAAGCAGCAGCGGATTCATGACAAGTGTTTCATTTTTCACCATTTCCCACAGGGGCTCTATTGGATTGAGATCTGGCCACTGTGGAGGTCACTGGAGGGCAGTGAACTCACTGTTGTGCTCATGAACTCAGCAGAGATGATTTGAGCTGGAAGTGGCCATCAGAAGATGCTCACGCTGTGGATGGACTTCATCATTAACAAAAGACAGGTAGGCTTTGGCACTTATCCAACCCCTTACATGTTGAATTTATTTAGTATTATGTAAAAAATATATATGCTTTTTGCAATTAACTAAGGTAGTAATAAAAAAAGTTTCCCTTATGCTACTATTGCTGGAAAAAACCTTGGATTTAAAATTTCAACTATTTCTGAATAAATCATTGCTGTTACATTAACGCGTTACTTAAAATACATCTTAATAGTGCAAAATTGCAGCCACATGTAGTTCATAATTAAAACGTTCAATGGTAGCAAAGAGTTTCGATGTGTTCCTTTATATGTGAAATATACAACAGGAGGTACCGAGGTAGAATCAGGTCAACATGGGTTTTCAGGCAAATTTGTGGACATAGTCTAAAAGGGGTTAAAGTGTGCTCAGTTGATATTAAGGGACCTTAAGTGTGGCAAACTGAAACTTTTCTGCACCAAGCAAACACCACCAGACTGAACTGTTGATACTGGAAGCGATAAATTCAGACTAATTAATCCTCAATTTCTTGTCTTTAGCAGATACATTAGTTGTAGCAAGTGATTATTGGAGCTACTGCTACGTTTCTATTATTCCAAACCAGTTTGCCCATTTTCCTCTTGATGTCAACAAGACATTCCACACAACTGCCCCACACTGAATATTTCCTCTCATTTAAACTATTCTAAGTTTAAATAACTGAGAATGTCCACACCAGGTTCAAAGGCAGGCAGATTCCCTTTTCCCATCATACTGATGCTCAGGTTGAGTATGAATGAGTTGAATGAGTTGAGTTGCTGCCTGTGTTAGACTGATTTGCTATGTGTCGATAAATTCAGCAAATATACCTAATAAAGTGGCCAGTTTAGAGTTGCACACACAAAACAAAAAACATGAACAATGTGTTATCCATTTATCTGCTTGATTCCTGCTCTTGTGCAATGCAAAAGTGTCAGTTTTTATTTTTTGTTTGGACAATGACATATAGACTGACCCAACAAAGGATCAAGTGCAGTGTAGACAGACAGCTAATAGATAGGGAGGCAAAAGGAGCCTCATTTGGAGAGGAAGGGACATTTGTGCTGCCAATATGACAAAAGAAAAGTCGACAAGCATTGATCCACGCTTGTGGATGACAGAGTAAAAATTCAGCAATAATCATGACAAATGAGGAGAGGCACCACAGCCGGAAAATTATCAATAAACCACGGCTGAGAAGAAATGCCAAGGTCAGGAAGAAAAGGCTGCTGAAGTTGTCTTCAATTGACTCTGCCAGGTGATATATTGGTGAAGATAGGGGGAACAGCCTTTAAAGCACAGTAGAAGTTGCTAATTAAGTTTGGATCCCACTGAGACATGAATGTCCCTCAATATGGATTCCTTGCAAGAGCCCACTGAATGCCAAGGGCAAAGAGACCATTATGTAACACAGTTTTGGGTGGTTTTGATCCTTCACAGGGGAGCGAGTGGATGGATTTAATATATCAATAACTCAATCCTTCTTCCAAGGAAATCTGAAGAAGGCTGAGGTGTTAGTAACGCCATTTATCATGGCAAGTCAGTTTTAATGTAAGCTTCAGCTGAAGGGATTAATCAGATTTTTGAGGTACCTGTCAAAGTCAGGGTCATGATGTCTGGACTCTGAGCTGCTTTTTCCTGCATTTTTAGGTCAATTAGTTGCGGGCTAGTGCAGAAAGTCTGATCGACAAAAAGAGGATGACCAATAGTTTGTTCCAACTTTGGGAATTTTTGGGAGACGGACTTTTACACTAAGACTTTGTTGTAGTACTACCCATCTTCTTAACCTTTACCAGTTTTTGCCCTTGTATCACACCCATGCATTGGTGTTTTACATTAATGTTGACCTTGAAGACATTTGGTCCAGTTTTTACATTAAATGTAGGGACTGTGATCACTGAGCAACCAAAAATATCGCTAAGCAAACCCCTGCTGCTAAATAGGATGTTGCTGTATACATCAGATATGTATCTGATATATGTCCTTAGAGTAGACTACAAGTTCATACAAAAGTGTGAGCTGTTCCCCTTGTGGATATGAATTGCCTCATGGCTGGAATATGAAAAAATTCAAAATTCAAAGACAGTAGTTAAGTAAGCAGTTCCCAAAAACGGTAGCCAAAATGTTTCATCAAGTAACTACAATATATTACTAACTCTGAATAGCGTTTCCATGGCTTTTGTGTCCGTACGACGTGAGGTATTTTTGGCACCTTTGTCATAAATGGAAACACATATCGCAGCCGTGTGCTCCATACACTCAAGCTCCTATTTGTTGTAACAGGGACAGTATGAAGGAAATTTATTTTCCAGTTCCTCCCCAAAGCCATCCTTGCACTTTGACATCTTGTAAACATCACCAGCAGCGCTGCAGAGCAACCGGGTGTCTATGAACGGATGAGAACAACCCAATAGGCAGCAGACAGGATGTTGTATACCATGCATTGCACCAGTCAATTTAACTATGCCTATCAGTGTTCTTAAAAATCAATGAAAGCCCTGACATTTTCAACAATCAATGAAAGCTCCTAAGATGCCCTGGACAAAAACATGAAAAGTGGACATGTCTTGGAAAAAGAGGACATTTGGTCATCCTATTGCACAGCTAAGAGTTCTAGATTAATTAAGCAATTGCACTGTTTAAAACTTTAGTTTTCTATAAAATGTCGACAGGTGCTTTCTTTTACCTTGTGAGTGATCGAAGTCTAAAAGATGACTAAATGTGGTTTCAAGTTTTGTTGGTTAAATTAAGCCAACTGCTTGGTATGAGAAAGGGTCACTGAGTGTTTTAAATGCCACTAAAAGTTGCTAAAGATGTAATCACCTAATTTGCATAATTGGTCATCTGCATGTAATTTCAATGGGCACTGTATTAGCACTGAATAATGTAATGGGAGTCATATTAAGTGAGTATCAATCACTATAAATGGGTTTAGAACTAGAAAGGAACTTTTATGTTTCATTTCATTTGTCTGGATTGTTTTTTTTATTCTAAGCTCCTCTAATAAAACATAATTGTTGTGGACATACACATTACCAATCTAAATATACTTAAAAGAAACAATACAAATATAGTGATTTGTTGTAGTGCAGTGATTTATTTAGGCCAAAAAGCAAGAAAACCACTGGCAGTTTCTTAATTCTTGATTAAAAAAAAAAAAAAAAAAAAAGACTTGTTCCTGGCTGTAAACTATTTGCTTCATACAAAGGGTCTGGACTCTCAGCTACTGAAAAACGATCACTTCCTGGAGACTTGGGCTCTGTTGACGTTTTAAATTTTACCCAACCCAACATATGCAATTTGCCAGTTCGTCCCTATGAAGTTTGCTGGAAATAACCTGCTTTGTAAAAAATAAAAATAAATAAAATAAAAAAAATAAAAAATCTCCACTGCAAGGATAGAAGTGCCAAACTGAACGAGGCGACTGTTGATGTTAATTCAATATTTGGAAGAGTGGTCAACATAATCAACAAATAATAATTTAAGTTGAAATTATTTCCTTTTAGTATAAAGAAAAAGCATGATTTCATTTCTGACAAAAAAAAGACCATTTATTCTTACTTCTATAACAATAATGTTTAATCTATTGGTTGTCAAGGTTACATTAAGGCTTTCTATAGCTTTAGTTTCTTGTTATTTTATTAAATTGACTTAACCAGAATAAAATATTCACAATTTTGTTAGTTTTGTGGTGCAAAATCACTCTAATATAGCAATACAAAAACAAGCTGATATGAATTGGGAGTATATTTTAGGTAAAACTTGCAGTCTTACCAAGAATAATAGTTGGCACTACTTTAGTTTCTTATGCACTTTCTCTTGCATCACATTCAAATTTTTGAAACTTCAATACATCTTGATACTGTTGTCATGCTGAGACAGCCAACTGAGCTACTTTTTGTGCAATGCAAATTATGCAATGGAATTGCAAACGCACTAAAACCACCAGTCGGGCTTTTTAGGCAAAGTTCAATGGGCCACGGGGTCAAAAAGACAAGAGAATAATTTACTAACTGTGTCATGCTCTTGTGATCGAGTCGTCATTCTGGCTTTGGGATTTGATCTGTGGCCTCATTGTGAAAAGTGGCATCTGTCTGTAAGTATGCGCACTTCAGGGAAGGTGTGCTTTCTCACATCTGTGGTCTAAACTATCATGCAGCTGATAACAACAAGCGATATTAATCCTTAGCTGGTAAAATCCGTCACGCTGTAAAGAGAAGAGACCAGAGTTTAGGTGTGAAACAATTAACCGTCCACTGCTGTTCATTTGTTAAAGCTTGTTTGGTGTGTCTGCCAGGTCTGTGTATTGTTCACATCCATTCACACAGAGGGGTAAATTTTGAATACTATTAACATCATTATGTTACACCGCCTCAAGAGGGATGATCACTCTGCTGCCCCGACGCTGCCCACACACTTCCTTTGCCTTTGCTGTAAGGATAGGGAACAGTTCCTGTTTTTCTGGAACCATCTGTAAGGAAAGAAAACAGCCCAAGGTAAAAACGATGACTGCAACCTGGCAAAAGATTAAACAGTCCCTCAGAAAAAGCCATTAATAATTCTCATATTTTGGAAACAGACCATACATACAGAATCTGTGGTATTTAATCTCCCCTCTCTGCGAATAAAAGAAGGTCAAATGGGAGGGAGAGACTTTTTTTCCCCTCTCCAGCTCAGAGTGATGGGCCTAGGTTTTCCAAGGCACGCCATTTGTCTGTCAGGACTGTGAGTGGAGCCAGTGATTTAGTTTCCATCACATGAAGCTCATGTCCGGTTGATGATACTGCCAGGCGGGATATGGGGAGAATTTGTCACCTAGAGCTTTGACAGGGAGATAATTGCTGATAGTTAGCAGAATAATAGGATGTGTGCCTTACTAGCCTCTAAGGGTTTAGAAATATTTGTTTTTGCACTGTTTAAAGCTTGTTTTCCCGTTTCGTTTCGAAATTTATTTTGACAGAGACACTCAGAGAAAGTTCAGTAGAATCAAGGTCTGTGCTTCCCATATATCGAGGTGAATATGCAGAGGTCAGGCAAGATACCCTCTGTCCAGTGAGTGTTTTAGACACCACCTCAACACCTCTATCAAGTAGCATCCGCCCACAAACAGCAGCTTCTGCCAGTAGCAACAATGAAGAGAGACATTCACAGAACCAAAGAACGACGTCAAACTTTTCAAAACCTGGAGATTTTCTTAGTTTTTTTTTCTAAATAGTGTCTTAGTGAACCAACAGAACTATTTGTTGCTTTTCTGTTGCCTTTTTTTTTTAAATAAAAACTATTTAAGACTGCTATGCATTATGTTTATAGTTTTTGTGTAAATACTGTGAGCGCTTTCCTTTGTCAGAGTTTTGACTGCCAGAAGATGACTCAAACTTTGCTAGCTTTGTATCCGATAGGTGTTTTAAAATGAAGTTTTGGAAGCACGGAGGCATAAGGTGTGACTTTAGAGGAAACTGTCTGTGCTGAATTGAGGCTGCAATAGAGATAAAGTGCTTTGGCAGTTAACAGAAACATTTAAACAAAGTAGTTTTGTACTCCCTCTGATTTTATTTGAGTACACTAGTCTTTCTCTGTTGTTCTTTTGAATTTTTATGAAACAGTGAAACTTTTTTTTTCTCAATTTTCCACTTCAGTCTGCACATAATATTTAATGTTTTTAAAAACATCACATTAAATAAATGAATCAGTAAGACTGTTTGCTTATGGGGGCTGTCCTTTTTGAGATTCCAACAATCCTAATAAAATTTTGAGGAGCTTTTTGAATAAAATTAAAATTTTCTCAACCCTATTAGGATGTGCCTTTCAATAATCCTCTCTAAAACCAAATTAAACATTCCCACAGAATGATGCTGCCTTCACCAGGTTTTTATTGGCAGTTCGGATTACTGATCCATCCCAAAATCTAGTTTTCAACAGCTTAACTTTGTCACCTAATTCACAGTATTTTATGTCATTGTAAAAACCAAAATATTAAATGCTCAAGGCCACTTTAAACTGCATGATGACTTCATCACCAGTCTAATATGTTTAGTTTAAATCACCCAGTGTAACACGCAATATCCATCTTCAAATAATTTGATAGGACCACTTGGATGTTTTGTGTTTATTATTCCATGACAAACTCATACCAGCCAATATGTCTAGTCCAAACTCTAACCTCCAAAGAGAAGCAGTTGAGGAAAACATATTAAATATTTGACAATTGGCTTTGAAAATCTTCACATTCCCAGATTTCATCCATTCAAGGTCTTTTAATGGTCTGTCTTAAGGCAAATTTCAGTATCTTTCAAACTATTCCCCTGAACTAATGCGAACAGAACAAGCCAAGGTTAAAGATGTATCTGAAGTTGCACCGTTGCCCAAAGTGCTTCCTGCTTTCCCTTTCCAATGGTGTTTGGCAGGAGCATGAGAGGATAAGTATTGTGTGTTTTACATTTTCCTCTAATGTAGGACAGTGAAGACCTTTGTTCAAGCTTAATTTGACCCAAATGTTGGCAAAGTGTACTGACACCCATCATGGAGAGGCTTACTAAAGAGACAGGTCACAGCAGACAGCTGTGATAGATGGAAGCAGTGAAAAAGGAGTGATGTAGATAAGAGAAATGTGCCAGAAAGCTCAGCTGTGGGGGTTTAGGGAATAATCTCTCTATAAAAGCCAGCAGTGGGTCAGAGAGCGCTCCTGAACCCCCCTCTCGTTTTCCCCCAGCCTCTTTGCTTTCCTCCTGTGTGTTAACTAATGCTCACCAGAGTGCAGCTTGAACTTGGGGCTGGCAGGGCCACGCAGTTGGAACCGAACTCTCAGCAGCCCTGTGCCCTGGCTGAACCTACCTCTCTTCATTAGGAGTGGGGGTATTAAGGGAGGGGGTGCGGGGGACTTTTGAAGAAGCCCTCTAAGCCATGGTTGATTTGGAGAAATGTATCCACTCTCAGAAATAATATAACACTGAAATAAAACACAAATTATCTTAAGGCTTGGAGGGCCATGAAATATTTATTGCTGGGGTTTTTTTTTTCTATTGGTGTCGATTTATGTGCCTTTTGTGAGCAGCAACTTTTAATGTAGCTACTTTAATTGACTTTAGGGTTGATAACGCAACCAGTCTCGCTGGGTATCATAATTAAATCAATCTCATAAATTATCAGTAAAATGAATTTTATTTGAAGCATGTATTACTATTCCATCAGTTCTTAACTGCACTCATAAAAAACAGGATTACAAAAGAACAGGAAATTTGAGGAGAAAAAAATAAAATTTTACGAACCGCCAGAGATCTGCAAGCGTTCATATTAAAATTGGATAAAATTTATTGTTTCAGTTTCTCACAGAAACCCCTGCATCCCATTCCTCACGGATATGTGGCTCCCTTTTGAAATGGTTGTGGCTTAAAACTTCGTCACTGGTTCTGCCGGCTCACAGAGGTCGCTTTGAAAGCACCATCAAAAAGTTACTGGCTGAGAGACTGCACACCTTCAAGATAGGTGGTAAGCACAAAAAAGGTGTCACACAAACAGACTTTACTCCAAAATGAACAAATTGGTGTATGAATCAAAGCAAACATTTATGGCAACAACAATCCAAATGGGGTAGTACTATAGGTCCAGACTGAGAGTATTTCTTTCTTTGGAAAAACATAAAAAGTTTCTTTTTTTCCTAAACCCACTTAGAAAATTTGAATTTAATTAAAGTATTATCTTAGCCTGGGCATGTAAAACGTGTCCAGCGACATTTTGTGCAAAGTAATAAAAATGTCAACAAAAAAAAAACATTTTTTTTCATCCCAAACATGCAAAAGTATGAAGCAGTGTCCAGTGGAAAATAATAAAACATGAACTTCTGAAGGCATTTAAAATAATTTCAATAAAAAAAATGTTAACTGCCATGATGGCATATTTAAAATGTATATTTTTGATCGGGGTCAAAAATGTGAAATCAGCACTTAAAAAATTATCAGCATGTGTTTTTCTCAAAAATGTACAAGCTTGTTATACGTTAGCCAAAGTTGTGCAAAAATGAAATTCATAAACAATTGTTCAGGAACCCTTGAAGACATAAAAACAACTAAAAAATAAAAGAAGTTTCACATTTTGTGTTGTGGCAGACGGCTTTCAGACGAACAGAATGACACAACGCCTGAAAGGTTGCAAATGATTTTGTTACAAACACTTTTGTGACTGCAAAATTGACAAATTTGGTGGTAATTGACAAATTTTGCAGTCACAAAAGGAAGCAAAGGATTTGGTTAATTTTAACTAAATCATAAACACAAAAAATTAGCTGGTTAGCAAGAGTAGAGAGTCTTTGGAGAGCAAAGGTTGTTTCATGCTACATGCCTATTAATTAATAGTTACTTATTAATAATTTGAATGTGTCGCTTATGTACTACACTCTTTTCAGTCGTTTTCAAGGATGCATGAATGAAAAATGCAAACAAAAAAATGGATGCCTTGTCTCTATAGGTGGACGGTCATGGATGACACTTGTGTTTTAATTTACCAAATAATGTGGAGGAATTGAAAGACACATCCAGCAACAGAGCTTAGCCCAGTCACTCTCCTCATTCTAACTAGACCTAATGAAAAGAGCGCTTTAAAAAGTCTCCAGCATGCAGCCAGGCATTACCGATTAGGTCAGTGGAACGGCTGCTGGGCTGAGCATGATGGATTACTGGTGGAATGAGTTTCTGCCTGCGGTATTGTGAAATCTTTTCATTGTCACTGACGGGGCCTATGAAGGAGACTGATAAATGAGGGAGCAAGTGTCAGAAACGCCCTTCTTTGCCCTGCTGCAGCTTTAATATCTCCCCTAGCTACAGAGCAGAAAGTATCGATAAAAAGCCAAAAGTTTCCAACGTCACCTCGGTCGATGAAATCCAAGCAGAGAGAGGTGGAGATGATTATTTCGGCAGCCAGCCGGCTGCTTTTAAAGCAACGCGAGCCCTGTCGCTGTAAACACCAGTAAAGGCCAGTGTTCCCTGCTGGGAAGAGGGAGTAGCTTTTTTTATGTGAGGAGGGTGTTACCTCGGTGACACTGTGCTGTGATGAATGTGTTGCCTCCATCTGGTTTCAGCACATGTAATAAATATCTAGACTTGTGTTTGACCTCTCCCACTTAGCAGCAACATCTTTCACATCAAGAACATCCAGGAGGGGGGGGGGGGCACAATTACAGATGTGTGGAGGGGAGGGTTGCATGACCAGCATTTTTCAGTATTAGCGCTCAAAGGTGAAATGATAGATTATTGGATTACCAACATGCTGAATAACCTGTATTTCATCTCTGGATCTTTATGGGACAAATATATTTTTTTAACAACTTTTCCTTATCATTTGTGTTCAGGCTTGAAACAATTTATGAATAAATTCATGATATGTGTCAAACAGTGAAGCCTTAAACACACCTAAAGGGAACGTTACCAAAGGATGAAGTTACATTTGAAATGCTGAAGTTGAACCTCTATGCAAAACACAACATTCACTCAGAATAAAACGAGTGATAAGTAAAACCTTCACATGAAATGTGACTTGATTAAAAGAAATATTTTGATGGTAAAGTATTAAGTGAGAAGTACATCAGAAGAAAGAAAATAGTTTAGGGATTTAACAAACCAGCCTCCCACGGAGGAATTTAAAAGTACTCTGTGGTGATACACGTCTGACTGTAACTTATACTGATGGGGACACATTGCTTGTAACAAAAAACTAATTGGAAATATTCATTCCAATAGCATTCAGGATTAATGTTACAATGTCTGCTCTTGTTTCTCATACCAACATGAATCCCACCGTTTCTCCAAACAACTTCTCCACCACAATGCTTTAAATTGGGGAACCACTCTGTGATGGTGGAAGTCTTTATTTTCTCCACATAACCAGTTCAGGTTTAACTCATAATAGTTCAATTGCAGTACAGTAATGTAGCAGTCAAAACACTACTCTGAGGGCTGTGACATTATTTAACCTCTTTTAGTCTGTGAACAGTTAACTTTCTCATGTTACTTTCCCTTAAAAGTCACTTAAAGTTAAGGTTGCACAATCAGCAGAACAATGGTGGCTCAGCATCTGCAGTAAAATGTTTTCTCCTTCATTTGGCTCAGACACACACACACACACACACAAAAAACAATTAAGTAAAATCTTGCAGGTAAAGGGGGATTATTTTCTGTTTTACTAAAGCATTCTATAACATTTTGCACTGACAGGACCTGTAAAATAAAAAAATGAGGAAAGTCTTAGCAGATTAACTTATTCATGAAAACACACACTGTTTGCCTCGATATCCTACTTTTTAACTCATCGTCAGAGCTCTTCGTCATAGATGTGGATGATGAATTTGCTGTGATGAATGTGTTCCCATCAGTTTTGAGTTGACAGAAAGCCAGGACTGCAGTTGTGAAATATAATTCTGTTGCAAAAAGTGTTTCTGTTGGCACAATAGACCCAGCTACAGACACTGGTATTGCCAGTAAGTGGCTACACATCATTCCCATTAAAAGAGATTTTTTATTTTTTTTTTCTAAACAAATAAGGAGATATATTGTGAATTAGTTATGCTTTGTATGTTTTCTGGCTCTAAAATATCTGGCTTTTAATGTCATCAGGTAACCGAATCAGTATTATTTGAACAAAATCAGGAAAACAAGTGACTAAAGTCAAACATGCACTGAGGCAGAGCTTTTCCATTATTTCCCTTTTCCTCAAAGCTTTATAGTCTGACCTTGCAGCTTCTCTGCTCCATCCATCTTGAGCTGTTTAGCCATTTCACTGGATACATACTGCGCAGATTAACACAATTCATCACCACAATCATCCTCGATTCATCACCCCTCCCAGTGAATGTTTTGACATCTAGTTAATTTTCTGCTGATGATTTATCAAATTATAATTACCATACTCTGAAGGAGTCATTCATTTTGTTGATACACGATAATGATGCCAAAACGGATTGAATTTTAAGTAAGTTCTCTGTGATTATAACATATGCATTATTGTGACTAATGCCTCACAATTTGGTCCTCTGCAGCGTCAGGAAGTCTGCAGTGTTCATTACAATTGTTAAAGTCAGACCAGACACTGGCAGGTTTTTTTTTTTAAACAGTTGTTGGCAATAGCATTCAAGACACAGAAATATGCCTAGATTTAAGACTAATAATATATATTTTTTTATACGTAAAGTAACTGACCTGGTGATCATAGATTGAATCACTTTGTGTTATAATGTTGACTGCCAATTTTAGTATGATTAAAAAACAATAATTAGTCATCTAGTAATAGAAATACTGTGAAAAACAGTGCACGATAATTGATCTGTAGAGATCTGTGCCATTCACGTTACAGAAAGTAGTGTAAGTGCAATCAAAGAAATGTAGTGGCAAATGACTGTGGCAAAAACTGTGATTTCAAACACTTTAAAAGTATGCCGTCATTCTTTTTTGCTTAATGCTGAAGGGATTTACTGACAGCACCGTTGCTAGTTAGTGACCATATCTACCTGTGTTCTGGTAACAGTTACAAGAAAATTACTGTGAACTGGTGACATTGAAAATAGGCAAGGGGGCTTCCAGTCTGTTACCATAACCATCATAGTTACAGTAATATTGGCATATGTTGCTGGTGCAAATACCTTTAAAAAGATAAAATGAAAAGAATTGGGCCATTAATGCAAATCAGCTTTAGGTTACAAACACATTACACTATGCATGTTGTACATTAGCTTAGTAATGTAGCATGCTAAAAACGGAAGTATTTAGTCTGAGAACAGTGACAAAATGACACCAGGTAATTCAAGGTATACCCATAATGCAATGCATGTACAGTATCTACTGTGAAGCTGCAGTAAGAGCTAAGTTTGAACAGCAGTATTATACTGGTACTGTAATTACTGCTAATTGACAGGATTACAGTAACTGTCTAGCTAAGTATATACAGCTAATGCATTACATTAAGGTGTTATGAAAAATAAATTATGGTTAATTTAGTGGAAAATTGTCCTCTATGACAACACTTTAAGTCTTTAAGTCCATTTATAGTTTCCTTTCCTACAATGTGTCATTGCTTCAAAGGAAGGCGCATCAGAATACCCAAACACAAGCAATCAGACAACTTATTCTTCATTTAGCTCAGACAAAAAGAAAAATGACAATGCCTGTAATTGTCAAGAAAACAGTTTGCAGCCATAATTTATATAATTTTGACTCCAATTGGGGTCCTAATCTTAACTTTGGAAACTACTGCGAGAGGAGTTCTCTCCTTTTGTTACTGGAAGATGTTCCTTTAAATGCCAAGATGATGCTTTGCTGATTTTCTTCTTTTTTAAAAAGTTTTTTCTGCTCAATTTTATTTCTTTAAACAAGTACATATGTTCTGGTAATGATCTCCATTTATCTCTCATTTCCTCCTGCAAACCTGCACACATCATTTCCAAACCTACCTTGGCTTTAAAGATTTACATGATTTCCCCTTTAAACTTGTCAGTCTCAATATTTCATCACCGATGTGAGATGGGTGTCTTTCTGGGGAGTTCTGAAGGTCATGGCCTGCTAATTGATCTTGGTTATTCATTTAGTTTCCTGTTTTTCTGGTCCCTCCATGCAGAGTGGCTTTTATTTGGATAAATTGTCTGAAGATTTACTGTAGTTCCTAAGGACCCATAGAAGTGTCCTCTGCTGCCCAGGCTTAATATTTTTGCTCTACTGGAGACCCGGTGCTTCGGTCTCAGACAAAAGATCTGTTTTTCTAAGATGGAAGGATGATCTCCTGCATAACAAGTGCTGCAGAAATTCAGTTGTTCTCCTGGGCTCTAAATAACCCTTAAATGCTTCATAAAAGAGAGAGAGGGGATAAAAATGATTTAATTTTGTATTTTGCAGATGAAGACTTTTTCCTCAGCTTCCCAGAATGATAAACCAGGAAGGTGGTTATTTAGAAATATGTGTCTCACATCAGTCCTAAATCACACTCGCGTCAGTTTTTTCCTTCTCCTAAATTTTTTAAATTGCATTTTCGTTGGAAGGAGAGTTTGGCAGCAGGCGAATTCAAATCAGGATCAGTCCAGAGCTGCAAACAGTAGGAAAAAAGAAATTAAAACAAAAAACTTTAGCATGTGCGTAAGTGGATCCTTGAAGTATTCATTTTGCCACGTCCCGTGTCACTGCAGCGCTGCTTGCCCTTGACGCCTGTCACCCAAGGTGCAAATAAACAATGGTCTCATTTGAACACAAAGGATTGATTATGGGGGACGTTTAATCCCAGTTTGACATGTCGGCGGGTGGCATGGGCGACAGGTTTCATGTGAGGCATTGAAGTGGCAATCTTTTCAGATGCATTGGCTCATTACGCAATTAAAAACACTTCACATGTAACTGAAGCAGACAGCGAAATGACTGCTACTGTTGTTTATAAGCTCTTTGGTTTGATTTGCAAGTGAATTTAAAAGATTGTTGGTCATGTGGCTGGGTTTGATTTTATTTAATTAAAGAGGCCAATCCTTAGTCAGTCATTTGTAAATGACATTTTATTAGCTTAAGAGCGCGATGTATTCAAACCACGAGAACTTGTTTGCATTTTGTCAACTTGCAATCAAACATTTAACCTTATTTTAACTGATTTTTTTTTTTTTTTCCAATATAAAGAGTACACTGATGTACAGGGCAGTTGTGGCTACAATGTAGCTTACCATCATTAGAATGTGAATGCGTGTGTGAATGACTGATTGTAATGTAAGGCATTTTGGAGTCCTAAGATTAGATAAGGCGCTATAAAATGCAGACCTCTTACTATAGACATTTACATTTTTCTAACATCTATAAACTTGGAAAATATGTGTTCAGTCAAAGTTGCTTTTCTGGAACGTTGGGGAAATTAATTGTCTATCCAAACTTGTTGCTGTATCTCGGTTACATTCCTTGTGATTTATTCTTCTCCTCCTTGATTTTCTGTTTTGGAAACATTACATTTCATTTTTGTGCAACTTTTGGATGCTTTGCAGCTGGAAGGATGTTTGCTGTTTCTTTTTTTTTTCTTTTTTTTTTTTTACTTTTGGTCAGATGTTATGATGTGTAACTACGGCAATAGCTCATTTGTGTTTTTTTTTTATAACTAAGCAGCTGATTTACATTTCAGAAGCATGCTTTTTTCTACTTAATTTCTGTTGGGGATCTAATATTCTTATATTAGCATGACTCAGTCAAAGTCCAGATCTAAATCTATTTGAGAATCTGTGACGACACCTGAAAATGAATCTTAAATTTGGGGCATTATGTAAGATTGACTTTTTTGAGTTTTGTGACATGTTAAAATGTCATTCTCTCTAAAACATACCTGGAAAGTTGCTCTGAATCTTCAGTGGCAGCCATTTGGGGGTGCCTAAACGCTTGCTCACACAGAGCCCCACCTATTTACCCAAAGCTCCTCCTGTGTGGTTTGCTGAGCTTATCATACAAACTATGTCTTAGTCATATGTGCCTGGAACATAAATTATTTTACTTTGTGCTGCTTCAAGTTGGTTTATCATCTAAAACCTAATAAAATACTTTGACGATGGTGTTTCTATAAATACATACTCTAACTCATAATCACAAAGTCCATAAACAGATCAAAAACAAAATAACTTATTATCCATTTTAAACCTTTAAGTCACAAATAAATCCTTTTACAACATAAATAATGCCTGAAATGGCTTTCTGCTGAATGTATCTGATCTTTCCCTCCTTTTCCATTCACAAACAATGGTCCTAATCCCCTTGATCATGCACTGTGAACAAGTGAGGAGGAATGTGAGGAGGAATGTGAGTGACATGCTCACAGTAAACATAATAAATGCACCTGTGAGGACAATGTGCTGTGCAGGAACAAAAAAAAAAAAAAAATGCACACAAGGCAGCTGGAAACCTTTTAATTAGTGCTAATTACCTTAGCAGAGGAACGTCGGGAGGCTTGAAAGGATTTGTGTCAGCGCATGAAAGATCAAAGATTGAAGTGGTCACGTTTTGTTCTGCTGAGTCAAAAACTAATAAGGACGGTGATAATGGGGCCCAGGAGAATGACAACCTGGGGGGAGGGAGCGGAGCTTACTTTTCCTGCAGGTCTTCTTCTACTTAAACAGATACATTGATAAAATATTAGGTCACTACAAGTATCAACTCCTATCTAATTTCCACTGCCATTATTTAAACAAAAAATTATTTTATTCTACATAAATTTTATGTAGCTTGTCAGCAGGCAAGTCTCATTTTTATGATTGTGTAAGCCAGAGGGGTCAGCAGGCTTTTCAGTCACAAGCTATCAAGCCAACCTATGTGATGGTATCTGCAAGTTTTTTTGTTTTTTTTTTTACTGAAGGTGGGTCAAATCCAGCTTAAAAGTCGGGCCCCTTCACATCCAATTCACCGTCACATTTTTACCTACAGGCAACCTCTGTGGAGCCCCGGTCATTAATCAAAGCGGAGTGCTGTCCTGACCTCAGCCCCTTCCCTTTGAAGTGCTGTGTCCTCTGCAGCATGAGGAAATCATTTGCTGCCTGATTCAATGAGCCATCAGTCCAGCCAGCAGACCTAATGACATGTGAGAATATTAACCTCCTACCACCAAGAGTGCTTCTGCTAGGGAAGCAGTCTATTATTCATTCAAGGTTTTAGTCAAACACATTTTCTTTCTTTTTTTTTTTCTTTTTTTTTACCACAGGTCTGCCTATCTGTTAAAACAGTGAAAGAATTGGTGTAATATCAATGCAAACATTTGTGCCTCATCAGTAATAAAAAACCTCAAAACATTTTAGCAACTACTTTTTAAATTCTAAGATGCTTAATACTTGCATTCTTAGCAGGAAATGTTTTATCATACACTTGCTTATATCAGCAAACCAGTTTGTGACAACCTCCATTTTTTCATTTACTCCCAGTTGACAGTCCAATACAATGAAAATGTTCAAGATTCAGAGAAATCGTCTTGAAATGTATGAGTTTAAAAATAATCTAAGGATAAAGCGTTTTACAAAATGTTATCTGTAAAATAATTTTCTGCTGAGTAAAGAAATAAAATAAGGGTCGCAGAAAAAAAAAACATGGAGAATCTTGAAATTTACCTTAAACAAAAATTAATAGACTAAAAAGGCATTAAAATCAACGTTTGTTAATTTATTTAAAATTTACACTTTAAAGGAGCAGCGCATAGCATCTACTGACATCTAGTGGTCAGTGATTATGCAGCCCACTTAGTAAATACTTTGTTGACCAACTTATTTCTGCAAGTACAACTGCAAGTTTTTTGGGGTATGTGCCTCCCATGTTTGCACTTCTACAATTCAGACTGTCGTCTCTTCTTCTTTACCACAAATTCTTCATTAATTTTAAGTCTGGACCAACAAGCACATGAACATGCTTTAATCTGAACCATTTCATAGTCGCTGAGGCTGTATGTCTGCTGGACGGTGATTTTGTAAAAAAAAATCTGTTGCAGTCTCTAAAATGTTTTCTTTGAGGACTGGCATCCATTTAGTTTCGCCCAACTTCCTACCCATTCTGACCATCTTCCCTATCCCTGTTGAAGAGTAACAACATTTCTTTTACTGCACAATTATGTGCTACTTTGTGGTGATCTAAACCTTCTTAACGTACTGTCTTCCTATTCTTTTCCAGAGGTTGTGTGGGTTGATGAAAGCTTTAGTGTTCATATGATTCTCTAACAAAACCTGTGACTTTATGAATGTTCTATTACCAAGAAAGCTGACTGACTGAAACATGCATATTTCTGTGCTCTACTATATTTAATAAGGTTGCTAAAGATTTCACATTGTGTGATATTTGTCACAAAATGTCTGCAGTTTTTTGTAATAATGTGATTTCAAACATTAAAGGGCATCTAAATTTACCCCAGTAATATGAAGAAAAAAACAACGTATTGGAATTTTAACCAACAATGCCTCACCGTTTTAAATGAATGTGAGAGAATTATGTATTTACAGCTATGCTCCAGTGTGCCATTCATTATAGTTCCCTGTCTTGACAGGCAATACTGTGGAACATCCAGTCCATTACACACATATGAGCCCCATCACTCTTCTTGTATTGACAAATTCATCAGGCATTTTTCCCCTGAGCTCCCCGAGCAGAATTTAGATTTGACTGCCATTCCTCGGCCAAGAATGGCCTCATTAAGGTACAAACATGACTTCTCTGGTCTGCAGCTTGTTGGGACCTCTTACAGTGATAAGCCATTACCTGTCAGTGAATAGATCACAGCCTTCAGTTTACATTGGTTTGAATTAAGCCAGCGGCACAGGATAGACAAGATATTTATATTGCTTCATTTTAGTTGTACAAATATTCAATTATTTATGTTTAATAATATGACACTTAATGCATGTTTCAGTGGAGCGCAAGAGGTTGTCCTATGCAGTTTACTCTACATGATGAAATGATGTTATTCTGCATGTGGCAAAAATGAGCGACTATATCAGCTATTTGTTTGAGCTTTGAATCTTTAATAGCCGGGGGGTAATAATTAATTGATATCACAAGTTTAGATGCTCACAAGAATGAGATTTTAGCAATATTTGGGGTGGGGGGAATGGTCCATTTTCTGAAGCCTTATGTATTAAGAGTTTAAATAACTCGGATGGAGTCAGTTTATTAATTATGTCACTTTATGTCACCTGTGATGATACAGCTTACTCAATTTTGGGCTCACAAGAACAAGACGGGTCGGGATTTTATCAATATTTTTGGGAAAACTAAGACTCCTTCACTTGCTGTCAACAAAATTATTGAAATGGCTAAAGTACAATAACGTAAACTTACAAGTGGTGAGGCACTACATCCAGCTCAAGAGATTAAATGATAAACGGTTCTGGTTTTACAAGAACGAGACAAATGATAGTAAAAAAAAAACAAAAACATTTTGTTTTTATGAATACAGTAAAGGTTTCACAAATCACAAGCTGCGTTTTAAACAAATGCAATTAAAGCGGACCACAGTAAAGATAATGTGAATTCATTTAGTAGTCTATCAGACCTATTTCATTTTGTCATATGCATTATCTGTTCATCACTGTCAAACATCAAGACAGCCTCCCTCCTTGTCACAAACAGCAGTGGAGAAGTCTGGATTGACACCGAGTGGAACGCCATCTGACAAGTGATAAAAAAGTGTTTTGGCATGTTACGGGCCTTGTGGGCTGGCCCGACTACCCCTCGGTCGCGGGTTGAGGACATCCGACCTGAAGTGCATGCAAAGTAATGGCCAGCATGACTGACGTTTCCACCAATGAGCCCAAAGTGTTCGCCCGTTGTCAGCAGGAGTTTATCAATAGGCATGTCTGCATATGCGGGCGTCTATCGATCCATCCATCTCTGTCCTCCTCCCTCTGCATCACTGTAGCTGTCGGTTGTCATTCAGCGGATTGGCTGTGAGAAGAGATGGCTGCAGAAGCACGCATTTGCAATCCGTCCATATTGAAGAAGGGATTTAGGACGATCATTTTGTGAAATCTTGAGGATGTCTTATCTGTTTGGGTGCTACGATAGATTTTTCTTTTTGCTGGAGAAGTCACCTTTCTGCATTTAGCACCTTGCTTGGTTTATTCTATGACGTGCATATGTATTGTCTGTGACCCTTGTCATCACTTTTACTATCATTAATGAGTGCAAAGTAGCCATGTCTTGTTTGTACTATTTGCCCATGGAGACTGACTCGCTGCAAAGACTGTATTCGTAACGAGGCCCCAGGTTAATTGCGGCAAGTACCAGAGGCCTTGTCTTCTCTGATAACGTGCAGCCTCAGAGCAGAGAGAAGCGTTGTGATTAGAGAAAGGGGCCACGGAGGTGACAGAGGTGAGGGTAAAGAAGCCAGATCAGGCCTCTGAGGAGAGAGAGAGGCGCAAGTCCGTTGGGAATTGAGCTAAACAAGATCGTACCTGCAAGGGAGATAGACGCTGCTGCCCCCAGGTCATTATAGCCCTTCAGGAAGCAGAAGGCACACATACAACTTAAAGCTTAACAATGTCCATGTGATAATAGGCCTACTATTTTGCCCTAAACTGTCAGCCAGTCAGAGCAATCTTTCACGATGAGCAGACATTCAGGGGCTGCAAGGAGCAAGCAGTGATTGAATTAATGAAACGGCAGCTTTTATGCAATGAAGCAGTGCGGTGATAACTCCATCCCATTTGGCTAATCAGTGTTATCCACTGCACAAAGATGTAAATTATTTTTAGAAATGAATTGTAATGACAGCTTCATTGCCAATATATTATTATTACACCTAAAGCGTTAAACCTGGCCCGAGCCGCAGCTCCCATGGCAGGGAATTTAGCTGATTAAATCACTGGGTGCACACAGCGTTGGTGACACGAAAACAACAATTAATAAGCCAACCCCCAGTGCACAGCGGCTCCGTTTTAACCGGGTCGCTAATAACATTACAGGGCAAAAATATCCTAATCAGACAGGGGAAAAGAGATTCAGAGGTAATATTATTTTCTTCCTGAGTAGACTCTTAGCTAGTGTGGTCTTTTATACAAGAAAACTAAAATAATTTGGTTTAAATTGATTTTTCAAGGGGTTCTATCAGATGGTGTTGAAAAGTAGATAACTTTTTACATCTGCATTTAATGTAAATCCACATTAGTTGGTGTCAGAGGCTTAAACCAATGGCTAGTCTGAGAGGGTCAAAGACCAAGAATACTTCTGCTTTCTTGCTCCGATCTCAAAAACAGCACAGCTGTTAATGTGGATGCCATTTTATTTACCTTTAAGTTGAAATAAAATAACTATGTTACTGGAGAATCCAATGCTTCCTTTGGCTGTAACAAATAAACACAAACTTAGTCAGCTAATTCAGCTGTGATATTTTTTTAGGTTGGTGTTGTTTTAAGATTGTAGAAGTCCACTTTGGTCTAAGCTCTCTTGGACTAGCCATTAGCTTTACCCTCTAAGTCCAAGTAATCTGGTTTTATACTAACAGAAGACAACAAGAAGTTTATCTACTGCCAGCTCTTTATAAATTGCCTTTATACAAAACCTAGCTTCAAAAATTCTGAACAATCGCTTTACCTTGTATGATTCTGTTTGCACTACATTGGTTATCTTGACAGTTTTCTCTCTATCTACTCTGTATCCTCTCATTCCCGAGAAAACCATCCCCCCCATGCACAATCACTCACAGCGAATGCACATTAAAAAGGATTTGTTCCCCCAAGAAGGTCGGCATTTGTAAGGCTACTGACAGATTTAAGTGTCAATTAAGATGATGTACCGTGGGCACATTATCATACAAGGTTGTCAGGCGGGGCCATTTGAGAGAAACAAATACCCAGAGCTTTACACCTTCCGCGGCTTGAACTTTGTATGGACCCACAGTTGCTGTGAATGTCACAGTCAATCATTTATCCAGTTGGCAACCTTTGCAGCAGGGAGCGCTAAGATCAAGCAATTTTATACAAATAGCAGCCACAAAAAAAGAAAAAAAAAAATCTGGTTTCCAAAATGCCTTGTCATGTTCAGCAGTGAGGTCCCATCCCTGCTCTTTTCAAGGGTCTTAAACTCATTACTGCAAGGGGGGAAAATTATACCTCAGTACAAGGATGATGGATGACAAGTTAAATTTGTGTCCAGGGACTGAAGGTGAATGGTGACAGAGGTATTTATCTTGAGAATGGAGGTTGGGGTCAGGCAAGGCTGGGTGCCTTAAGGCACAAGACATTGACAAATTTATCCAGTGGACCCCATTGCTTGGGCCCTTTTCTTTGTTTTGAATCCTGGCCACTCGCTAAGTGACCCGCATCGCTCATGCTGCCAGCGTGTGAAGAATGCTGCACCACGCCAGGCATCCCGCCTCTGCCGAGGCTTGTTGTTCATTCTTCTGTGAGGCCTAAATCATTGACTCGTTTTGAGCACTGTTTGTTTGGGGTTATCAGGAAATGTTGGATTCTGGGCCACTGAGTTAATTCAAGTTCTAAAAGATTCGAAGGGATCCAGAAACATATAACTTGACATTGCATTTCTGTTGATCTAATGTATTTAAACACAATCAGATTAATTTAGTCTTTGACGTATAATTTTTGTGCACATTTCTCTTCTGCACATTTTGGAAATATAGCACTGTGGAAACGTGGAAGTGTCCGTAAGGGGAAACCCTTAATAAGAAGGGGATGAGCCATAGAGACCTCTAGTGGAGACTGAAGAAGCCTTTAGTTTAACTTGAATCACATTGCACCTTTGAACATTTAGTGCAATTTTAACATTGGAACACTGTGCATCAGTATCAAGAAAAATATATGATTTATTTTGCCGACATTCACTCAGAAGTATCATAGATGGACTGCCTTTGCTGTTTTCAAAACATCACCATCCCAAGCTTCCCCAGAGTTTCCTGAAAATGCTTTTGACCGAGTGAAGCTTTGGATTATGGATTAACATCTTCAGTATGAGATCAGCATCGGAGGCCGCTGTGGCTCCAAGCAAACAACTGAGCCGAGGTCTCAAACTAAATTATACTTGAATTAAAAGAACACCAAATGACTGACAAAAAGAGTCAACCATTGAAATGAAAATATATTAAAGTGAATTTCTATATAAGAGGAGTAATAAAAGATTCCACAATGATGCAGTTGACAGCACTATTGCCTTGCAGCAAGAAGGTTCAGGGTTCAAATCTCGGCCTGGGGTCTTTCTGCATGGCATTTGCATTTTCACCTTGCACATGCATGGATTCTCTCTGGGTACTCGGCTTCCTCCCACAGTCCAAAAGCATGACTATTTAGTGAAGTGGTTTCTAAATCTTCCTCAGACGTGAGTGTGTGGGTGCATGGCTGTTTGTCCTGAATGTTGCCCTGTGATGGACTCTCTGTTTTTATATGAACTGTTGATAATTCAGCTCAGAATATCGCTTTTTTTTTTTTTTTTCTTTTGGTTAATCTAGTGCAGAGAAAATGTGCGAGTGAGTTACTCTCCAGCTTCATGAACTTTGCATTGAACATTGTACTTCCTAATGATTATTTATTATCCGCCACAGAACAGTCATTACTAAACAGACTTTAGCATAGTCTAAGTGGTCTATCAATAATCACATAGGTGTTCAGTTTTTCTTCTACTGTTAATGATATTGGCAGTTCAAGCAGCTCTGGCACGTTGCTGCCCCCAACAGGTCAGTTATAGAATGAAGTTAAAAAAAACTGTTGCTGTGGCGTATAAGTTGATTAAATTTAAGTGGTGGTGTGTTCTGAGTTAAACCTCTTGGTATATTAGACTGAAGTACAATTAGCTCAGATTGAACAATAGATA
Organism: Poecilia latipinna; assembly: GCF_001443285.1. Taxonomy (NCBI): domain Eukaryota; kingdom Metazoa; phylum Chordata; class Actinopteri; order Cyprinodontiformes; family Poeciliidae; genus Poecilia; species Poecilia latipinna. The sequence goes on along the minus strand of NW_015112965.1, from coordinate 176,781 downwards.
AGTGATTCTTGTAAAAATGGTGTATTATATTGGAATTGCTGTACTGACTTGATTCTATTCTAGTTAACTTTTTATTACACAATAGGTAAACATTATTTTAAAAAATATGTTGTATGCCGAACAGTTAAGAAATATGTGTTCCTTTCATCTACATTTGTGGTGCTCTTGTACCAGTTTTCTCCCTCCTCCAACGAAGAATGTTGCAGTGCTGATTGAAATACGAAGTAGTCATTTGTTTGTGCTTTGAAAGAGGGGGGGGGGGGAAGTTTTCAGGGCCCTTAAAATTGCTAACCACTTCACCAAGCTCCATCCATCATTTTGTCAACACCTTAATGTTTTGAACTTACAGAACCTCAGCTGAGTGAGGAAGGCAACAAAAGAAGTGTGCTGCTTTCAGGAGGCATATAGATCTTGTTCTTGTTTTGTTTTTGACCACAACTTGGAGAGAATTTAAGAATTTTCAGTGGCAGGAAATGGGTTATAAGCCAAACAGCCCATATGTGTTGATTTGAGTGTTATTGAAGTTTATTTATACTAATTTCTCTTTTATTCAAATGAAGGAGAACTTTGTGCTGTCAGCTTGGTCTTCTGTTCATGACAGTTAGTTGTGATTGCTGAGAAGGGCATTCATTTACTTCCTCAGAGTGTAAAAAGAATTGTTAAAAATAAATCTTTCTCAAGAGGATTTTAACAAAACACCCAGTGTTTTAATCCTTTAGGAAAGTATGATAAATAGATTATTTCCTCTCTATTAAAACATGACCTTAGTTGTTTTTTTTTTTTTTTACTATACAAATAATATTCTGCCTCCATCTGTCAGTCCTGTTAACGGACTTTTCAGAGTTTCAAAAGTATGTAACGACAAATTAAAGTCTAGCTCTTCTGTATCCATTAACAAGCTTCGGCTTCAGTATGAGTTCAGACAGCCCTTTATAATGCATACAGCATTTTTTTCAAACTATGACGAATATTTACTTTAACCAGTTCCCCCTTCTTAAGTGCTGTTTTTAACAATGCCCACACCTTGAATTATTTATCATACAGCAAGACCTTTTGGAAACGTTTGCCTTGGGAGTCGTCACTGGCTGGACGTCTGCTCACAAAAAGGATTATCTGAATGGCAGCATAGCAGGATTCTCTGATGTAATACTTATTTTCCGTCATATTACTGTACATTAGGCCAGACGTGATCTATTGTTTCAAGCGTTAGGCTTGAGAGGCTAACAATGACTGGGCAGAGTCAGGTCATGGGAGGTTGTGCCACAGCAAATGTAAATCTTCAAACAGCAATCACAATGCATGCATGCAGTGACATATTTCTGGGACAATTAAGGTTATAGAAAATGATTAAATAGAAATATTAATTTAGTGCTGAGAGACGATTTTAAAGCCTTTATCTTTGACACAGATTATCGCCCTTTGTTGTTGTGAATGTTGTAGCAAAGGCTGAAAAATCTCCAGAGTCTAAATATGAAAACCCATAAACCCCCATTCATCAAAGATATAACCTGGATGAACTACATTTAGGTTTTGCAAGCTTACATATATCTGGGGGCAATGGTGACGTCAGTGGTAGGAGTTTTTCCTTCAATGGATGGACGGATGGATTATTCAACAATAAAACCACATGAAAATGGTCAATAATTTTTAAATAACCCTGTGCAGATGTTTGAGAATTGAAAATGGTCTAAATCAGTTTAGAGTTGTTTTCATGTTAGAACAGTGGTCAAGATATGCAAGCAGAATAAAACCATAACAGTTTGGATTGCTTCAGTGCTAACAGCAGCTGGATTTGGATTTGAGCAGATGATTCTCCAGTACAAGTGTTGTTTACTTGTAGCTTGGCATTGTTTAAGGTGAGTAATTCAGTATTTTTTGAGTGTCACTTTTTAAAAGTTGCGCTACAGAACATTGCATTGCACATAATCAATATGCATATGTTCAGATAGGAAAACAATGCCGCATTTGATTGGTACACCTCTACACCCCTACTCTTGATCCTCTTTGAGATAATTTATTTGTTCAGTTAACAGAAGTAAGTTATATGTTGTAAAATTAAACAACATACCAAAGTTCCTGCACAGGAATGAATAAATGGCCCAAGAATCAACCGGCTATGCGGCTGGTCTTGTTCTCCTTTCCGGTAAAAGATCCCTTGTAACTTCTCCTTGAACTGAATAATTGAGACATGTAATAACTGTGACAGAAGGAATTATCTGACCCATTTTTTTTTCTATTTCTTCTCACATTGCTTTGTTTATACATGCCTTCCTGTCATAATCCCTCTGAAATCTCCTGGGTAAAATCCCTTTGAAGAAATTGCCTCTTGTAGCGTGATGTCCTGTGTAAAAGGAGTTCTTTTTAATGACCACAATCTGACCTCATTTTATATGCATAAGCCTACATCAAAGTAGACAGCGTCTGTCCAGTCTGTGCAGTGTTCTTGGACTTGAAAGCGTTTCACATTGAAGCGACAAAACACATTCGTGCAGGTCAGGATTTCTTAATTAAGTTCAGTGCGTGCAGTTTTATCCCAGGCTGGCCTTGTATGATTAGAAATTCCATGACTGGGTTGATGTACGGTTATATATTTATACTGACAAGTGGTCCGTTGATAAACAGGACACCTCAGGGAAAACTGTTGCATTAAAACAATATTTCATATCTGAAATATTGTGACATTGTTTGAATTTGTCCTGACTGATTCATGTTCATCGGTTTTGGGAGAAGGGCTGTTGCTTCCCTGGAGGCTGAGTTGGAAAAGCACCAGCCAAAAGAGTCCAAACAAAGAAGACCTCCAAACTAACCCCACTTTATTACTCAGCCAAAGTTAAGCTCAGTAACGGCAGATTTATATTTACTGTCACACTGCTCACAAAGATCGGGTTTAAGTAAGAGTCTTGTGTAGTAGAGTTGATATTACTTCTTTAATTTGCCACAAAAGCTCTCCTCTGTTAAGGAAGGGCATCATTTGTTACAGTGCATCTATTGTAACCAACTGCCTTACAGCTCAAAATAAAGCTGTGAAGAAAAAAAAAAAGCAGTGAAAAAGTTTAAAGCAGGTTTAGCTTATAAAACATCATCCCAAGTTGTGAATATCTCCCAGAGCTGTGTTTAATCCATCATATGAAAGGAGAAACAACAATGATAAAGCTACAAACCTACCAAGACATAGCCGTTCCCTTAAACTGACAGGCTAAGCAGGGAGAGCATTAATCAGAGAAGCAACCAGGAGACCAATGCTAATTCTGAAAGAGCCGCAGAGAGCCACAGTTTAGAATGTATCACTAAGACAGCTATTAGTTGTGCACTCCACAAATTTGGTCTGAAAGTAGGCTGACATGAAGAAAACTCTATGTAGAAAACACTATGTGTGGCAAAAACCTAGCAGTCGACATGACCCTGGACCAGCAATATTCACAGCGAAACATGGTAATGACAGTATCATACTGTGGGGATATTGTCTATTTATTTGACAGAGGCAGGTCAGAGTAAATGGAAAGATGGATTTAATTAAATAAATGACAACCCTGGAACAAAACCTTTTTGAAGTGGAAAAAGAATTTAAACTACGGTGGAAGTTTGCCATAGCTTCAGCGGGATGGCAATCATAGATAATCAGACAGAGCTACAATGAAATAACTCAGATAAAAGAATGTTCATGTAGTAGACTGAGCTGTTTGAGGTCTGTGTTCTTGGATCCTCTATATTGTAGCTGACTGACCTTGAGTTATTTAGCAAAGAGGAATGGGGAAAACGTTCTAACTTTGAATTAGGGGGTTGGTCTGAATACAAATGCTTGCCACACTTTTTAGATATCTATGCTAAATTTTGAAAAACGTGTCATTTTCCTTACAAGTCACAATTACTCACTAACATATCACCGAACGCATCACTTAAAAGCACTTCGGGTTGCGACACAGTCTGAAAGGTTGAGGACTAGGAATTATTTTCCATAAAGTGATGAGCAACAAAAGCTGGTTGAAAAATGGTATGAGCTTCTAACTGCAGTGATTCAACAGTCATATTTGAAGACCTGAAACATTCATTCTTATGAGCTCCACCTGCAGCTCTGCAGGCACATTTTTCTGCTGTTTGAAGTCGGCTACTGACCTCACACTGATCTGCCTGCTCGAACAACCAGCCCACAGTTCAGGACCTCTGCCAGGTACTCCGTCTTGTTTGGCAGCCCTTTGATGCTTAATCTCTCCACGAGTGTTTACTTGACTCAGCCTTGATGAGATCATGAGGACAGTGGGTCCAGCTGTTTTGATTATGATAACAGCTGGGTGTTAGCCTCAGCCAAAGGACAACTGCACTGTCATACCCTCTGTGTTTCATTTTACATCTGCCTGATTTATAATATGTACAGGCCATTATGAAAAGGTTTAACAGCTTAACCTTTGTAAGGAAAATACATTTCTGTCTGTCATTTCTTTTTTTCCTAACACCAAAGCAAAAACCCAACATACCAACCCCCAGAGGAGAGATGTTAAAAAGAAAGGAGCATGCATATAGGGCAGCAAATATGCATAAATACATTTTTATTGGGTTCCTAAGAATTGAAACCTGTAAATAACATGCTACCTGAGGCAGTTTTGCACCTCTATCCAAGAAAGTGCTTTATGAAAAAAAGTATTTCACATTTGTGTAAATTAATTTTTGTAAAGTAACCAAACTCAATAAGTACTTGCAGCACAAATAATAAAAAATGGTAGGTTTGAATACAAAATCAGGCCTGGTAAATTGTTGATTTGTCGCAACTGTTTTACAGATCAAAATGCTGCTTTAAAAATCCAAAACAAACATACCAACAATATCACCTTTTAACCTCCAGCATGGTTCTACAAAGAGCTTTTATGCTTTTGTTCACCCACTGACTCAGTATTCACACCCTCTCAATGTTTTCCTGCTTTGTCATTTTAAAACCAGAAAGTGTTTTTGAGATTTTATTCCCCTGGGGTTGATTTCATGTTTCTTCTCTTTAACATCATTATGAAAAAAAAAAAGGTTTCTTCTTCCAAAAGTACAATAAAAACTTAAACTTATTTTTTCCTGATGTATGTCTAAATAAATCTCTGAAACAACTACAGCATTCCCAAACATTTAACAGTTCTTATGATTTAAAGCTACAAATGCCATTTTGATCCCTTATTACTCACCTTAGTTACTTATGGGATTTTTTTTTTTTCAACAAATGTTTTTTTTTCAGAAACGATTAGTCAAACATGTTTTAGTTTTTATGTTGCCTCTGTTTAAACATTCACAACCTGGTTGAGTCATTAATGACAAAAAAACAGACATAAAAAATTAAGTCAAATACTTTGATCAACTTCAGGTCTGTTCAATTCAAATACTTTGTCATTACAAACCTAAAAAGACATAAAAATTGACATCCTTTGCAAGGAAAGTGTTGATCAGAATCTCCGTAGGAGCTGCAGAGGTTCAAACTTCATGTGAGATAATCTGTTGACAGGATAAGTATCAAACCTGCGTGCCAAAAATCTGATATTTATGAAAGAGCGGTTAGAGGAAATTTGAAAATGTTGAAAAAAGTCATAAAAAGTCCTGTTAAACATACACATCGTGTAGAGGACACAGCAAAGGTGGAATAAAGTGCTGTTTTCAGATGAGACCACAATTAATTTTGTTGGCCTGCTTGGTGTTTGTGGAAGAAAACCACCACATGCTGGTGGGAAAATTATGCTTTGGGGATGCTTCTGCACGGACATTTGTACATATTTTTTCTGGTGCTGACGGGAAGATGGATGGAGCTGAAAACGGGGCAAACTTGTCAAAATATGTGGCAAGACTTCAGATATTCTCCATCCAGTCTAATAAAGCTTTAGCTATTCTGCAAAAAGGGATGGGCAGAAAAATATAATGTCTAGATGTGGAAAAGCAGCCTAGAATACCTGCAGCTGTAACTGTATCGATTCAACAGGGGCTCAATGTAAATTCATGCAACAGTTTCCCGTTTTCTGGATGATGCTCTTTGTTCTCACGTTTTATAACGCAACTTTAATTTGTAGGAAGTTAGCAGACCATGTATATTTTTCCACAACCTCATAATTACACACTACGTTGAGTTGGTCTTTCTCATGAAGCCCCAATGTTTTACCCTAAAGATTCTTTGGTTGTAATGTGACCATTTTTAAAAAGTTCAAGTGGTATAAATACTTTAACAGGGCTGCGTAATATTTAGCAAGTTGAAATTACACCTGATGGATGACTTCCTCTTCATTTGATGTGTCAAGTTTAAGATTTACACTCCAGCCTGAGCCTTTAATCTTTCTATCAACACATTGTGCGATCTAAAGCAACACCAGAAGAGGCGTACTTGTATGCGCAGAGGTCATAACTGGGTCACAGTCCACAAAAACAAGCACATTTGGACCATGAGTCAACCTGCTCACATATTTCACGCCACGCAGAGCCTCCTAAACTCTGACTGTTAAAATTTAAAGCGCACACAATTACTCATAATTGCTCCAGAAATTGATTTATTAGCTCGGTTGTGAAGCTGCATGAGCTGAGCGCCATCTGACCTCCAGCTGAATGGATAATCAACAGGCTTCCCAGGCGAGCAGATGTTTGAGAGTGTTGCTGTTTTTATCAGGAGTGTAATATGAACAGGCATGAAACCAGATCAAATTAAATGATGTGAGGACATACAGCTGTGGCACATTTGGACTTTGCTGCCATGCCTTTTTCGCACTAATTAGATGTTCATGCTCCTAAACAGAAAATATGCTCTTTTTATTATGTCTAACCCTATTTTCAGTAATCAAAATGAAGCAAACCTGGGGAGAAGATCAAATATTTAAAACAAAAGTAAAATACAGCAAAAAGTATCTTCTCCCTTTTAGATTTTTTTTTTTATTTTTGCCTGTTTTTTTTCCTCATACTTAAACTTTTAACATCATCAAAGTATCATACGTATCAGACAAAAATAACTTGACTTAATACAACATTTTGTTTTGTATTTACTCAAATACAAATGTGCCTGTAGCAATTATTTTGAAAGAAAAATTACCGTTCGGCAGTGTGTCTCAATTAACTGTGTTTTACAGAGTCATGATTCGTTTTCCCCGAGTCTTACCTATTATAAGCCTATTGTAGAGTAAAACATTACTTGAATAGAACCAGTCTGACAACATGAAGTAGGCTAAATGATCTCCAAAAGCAACACCATTACTCAAACAAAGACTTTGACATTTATCAGTGTGGAAAAAAAATTACAAAGTAATTTCTAAGGCTTTGGGAGTCCAGTAAACCACAGTGAGAGCTTTATCTATAAAACATGAAAGCATTGAATAATAGCAAAAAATATTTTTGGATCAACCAGGCTATCAAAATACAAACAAACCACTAAAGGAGTACAACATGTATTCATCCAGGAAGTTACAAATGAACCCAGAACAGCATCTGGAGCACTACAGTCCTCACTTGGTTAAGTCATTGTTCATGATTTAATGGAAGAAAAGAAAGAGACTGGAGAGAAAAATGCCATCCAGTGGACAGTTCTAAGGTAAAAACAGCTGTGGACTTTTGGGAAAATATTCTGTGCACTGCGGGACTTTTGGGAAGCTGTGGATTCTGCTAAATCTGAGGCAATGCTAACACAGCATTTCAGATAAAAGATCACACCAATAGTCAAACACGGTGGTAGTGTGATGGTGTGGGGACGCTTTGCTGCTTCTGGACCTGTACAGCATGTTTTAATTAATAGAATCCCAAATTATGCAGCAGGACCGCGGTGCAAAGGATACCAACAAGTGCACCTAGAAATAGCTAAAACAAAAATGAGATACTGTGACTTTCCATTAAACACGTTGTTCATGATTATAAACCCTATAAAATGTGGATGAATAAAAACAATTCTGCAAAGCAGAGTAAGCCAAAATTCTTAAAAAATTGTTTATGAACTCCCTGCTCTTTCCCTTGTTAGCATGAAGGAGTACAAGGCCAGTTTTTGCACTTTGCATATAGTTTATTTAAGCAGCTTTACACTTTGGCAGCCTCTCAGAGCGGTGCGCAGCGAAAATTTCAAAGAATGCAGTAGCTATAGAGAGTGGCCTAATGGCGGTTCTTATCTCTGAGTGCTTCCAGTATCCAAAGTGATACTTTAAAGCAGAGAATGGCTGGATTGTGTATTGAAGTGGCGGCTGTTGTTGTGTCTGCCCTCAGGAACCGTCGACTCAAGTGTTTTTCTCCAAACTTGTCACACATTTCAGGAACAATTAGAGAAAAGAAAGTAAATTGTTCCCATGCACTGGGATTGCTGTCCTTGTGACATCTGCCACTGCAACACGGATGATAGATTCCTCCTTCATTAGCCAGGGGTGTGGGATTACCCAGAGAGAACGCATTAATCACCGCTTTCTGTGGCAGCCTGAATGCGCCTTGCTTTGTTGAGAGAAAAACTTTTTCTTTTTCCTGACGTGTCACTCTTCTCCCGTGACAGGCCGCAATCAATCATCCTGACTGGCAGCACTGATAGCTTACACTGTTTACACAATGTGTAATGAAAGATCATGTTACCCACTATTGTTGTTTCTGAGACAACTCTTTCGGGCTGGAGCTGAATAGAGTCAGTGCTTTGGTACAAATTCACACAAGCATGTTTGCTTTTGCTTTTTTGTCTCCTTTGAGGTTCCACTCTGTCCTGCTTTCACTCTTTCTTTCTTTATGCAAACACTTCGCAAAGCTCGCGCTCAATAGCAGAGCAGTGTGACTTAAAGCTGTATTCATACGTGTCCATAAAGCTTTATAAGGTAGATCTTATAGAACCCTGCCTTGGCCTTCCATAGGCTTTAATTTTCCCCATATGAACTTAATCTTTTGTTGATTAGGACAGGGAAATCTGTCTTCATCTTAAGCTTAGCAGACACAAAACCATCTGGTATTTCAAACTGATCATAATTTCATTTGCCGTACAAAAACCTCAGTACCATCTGAGGAAAGCTAATTACAGAGCATGATGCTGCCACAACCGTGTCTTACTGTGGGTCTGGTGTTCTTTTGGTGGTGGTAAGTGTTGCTCATACCAAATATACCTTATGGAATTGTGGCCCAGATGTTTGAACAGATCATAAAGGGTTCTGCCACACACTTCTGCTAATCTGCCAATGCACTAGCAGAGGTAATTTCTAGCTTATCGGTTTAGCTAGCTTTGGAAACATTTAGCGCTCTTGGCGCTAAATCTTTAAGCTTTCATTTGAATAAAGTTTGATGTGTGTGTTTATGCTTTGCTTCTCGTTGGTTATTTTTTTTTTTTTCGAATAATTTAATTTCAAACAAAAAAACATACCAAATTTTGTTGCAATTTTACAGGTCAAAACATTTTTTTACATTGCACAGAGTGACTCTTATACAAAGCTGTCAGTATTAAGAACCATATGGGACATGTATTTTTTTTTTTTTCTCCAGGCCATCACAAGATTGGCTGTCTCATTTTACATCTCCGGTGCATCAGTCTGTGTCCTTCATTTTTTTTTGGTATCAGGACACTTTTCAGACTTTTTACACACCCAATCATTTGATACTGTAACATACCTGTCTGACCCACATGAAGGTGTGATGCTTTATGTCCTTCCAGACAGACAGCTGTGGAGATAGGTTTGCAGAAATATGATGAGGGACCATGAAAGCAGCTGAACTCACCGCCCTTGTCTTCAGAATAAGCTTTGTGTCCTGTAAAGACGTGAGACCTAAATGTACGCATTGACCCCATGTATGAATTATCCAAAGTGGATCAGATATATATAAAAAAACATCTGTTTATAATTACTTCTTCCCAGTGCTGTTAAATTTAATTTGAATAGCTGCAGTTATTCCAAATATAAAGCCCAAAGGGCTCCAGTTGGAGTCGTTCATTCTTATCTATTTTTCCTTACTCCAATGCAGTTGCATTATGATTCCCTAACATACACACAGTCAGATAAATAGGTAACTCAATTGTTTCATCTTGTTTGTGACATGTAAAGATCTTTTCCTCTTGAAGAATCGGGCGACTAATTTAGTTTATTTTTGGTGTTAGGCAGATTTATCTATTCCAGTTTTTAGTTGCCTCGGGGATTATCCTCTTAGAAAGCTTAACAGTGTCCAAACCCAAGTTGTTAGGTCTGATTAAATATAACAGATTAGAATGTTCAAGAACAATTGAGGAACCACTTAGTAAACTAGAACATCCTGGGACACCAGTGTTACTGATCAGAGTTTTACAGGAACTTGGACTGAGAGGCTGCTGCAGGTTTTTGCTCCAGAACCAAAACCTTCTGCTCTTACCAAGATTTGCAGGTGCCCACATAAAATCAAATGCCTTCTGCAGAAAGGTTTTAACTCGATTTAGTGTTTTGGCAATAATGACAAAACATTGGCCTCCTTCATTTGGAGGCGGCCAGGTGAGGCTTTCAGGTGAGGTGGGAACATCATCCTGTATTTCCACCAGTGAAATATGTGTGGATAAAGGAGGTGGAATGATTAAATATCTGTCTGTCTGCACTAAGAAGAAGTGAACTTAAAAGTTTGCATTGCATTAAGACAGCAAATATTACGTTAAGTTAACCATCTTATATCCATATGCAAGTAAGTGATGGGATTATGCTGTTTGCAAGAGGACAGAAATTTTTCATATGGACATTTTACTACTGTATTAAATACCTGGGGTTAAATAAACTCCTGACCAGCACTGCGTGGGTTTTTTTAAACAGAAGACTTTTGCAAAAATGTGGTCTTCCCAGCACAGACCCTCCTGGGTGGTCTCTCAGGATGACTCTTTTTGTGCCTCCATCCAGTTTGACTACCATTTTGTAATACCGACGGAGCACAACAGATAGACATACGCTCCTGAGGAGAGAGCCACAAAAACGCACTGTGAAGCCCGAAGCTCTTGGCGTCTGCCTTGCTCCTTTAAAGAGACTGTTAAATATGAGTCAGCTGTTGTGCTCAGGACTCCAACAACTGCTTTAGTTCCTCCACCTCCCTCCCCTTCTCCTCCTTTGCTTAAAAAGGAGGCTTTGTGCCTGTAGGGCCCCCATCAGTTACCTGCTGACAGGCTGAGCATGACTGATGAGCTGCCCGAGGCGCCCCGGTATACTTTGTCAGCTGCTCATAATTTATACATCTTATCTGCGTCAGAACAAAAGACAGAAACGTGGCTTTATGGAAATAAAAACAGCGGCTTGTTTAGACTCCGGCATGTGGAGTGGAGCGATCACACCGATGGATGTTTCTCTTTGCGAGCGAGACAAGTTGCCTCGTCTGGCTCTGAGCACTCCACACCCTTTCTGTCTACTCGCACCTTCGCTGTCTGTGTGTGGTGACCTCGGAGATCTCTTGTGATTGTTGTAGTAGTGTTTCTGGCTTTAGCTGGCAGCAGGGCAAAGACATAAAACACAGATTTGCTTCATACAGGACCAGCTTTTATCCTTCAGATCAGAACCCAGAATTTGTATACACAATGTCTTTTCTTGGCTCCGAGTCATTTCGTGATTTGGCTCAACTAACTAGCTGGCTGTTACTGTCCAAAAATAAACCACAGAAATACCATTGATGGGACTCGGTACATCATAATGAACAGGATATTGAGGCGAACCATGTGGACGGCACCGGAGAGGGCCGCAATTCATCACTGCCAGTGCTGCACTTCCCTTCGAGGGCTGGATTTCTCTTCAAACGCTGCGCTTTGGTCTGTGATACTGTGAGTGATTCATTCACTGACTCATCCACCAACACTTTGTCAGATTGAAATTGTTCTGCCAGCTCTTTTTTGTTTTGTTTTTTTCTCACGGCCTTGAACAAAACGTGGGATATGCTCTTACTTGCAGCATCTGCCAAAACGCTGCTCCGTCCTGCTTTTGTTTTGCTTCTGTTCTTTTTTTTTTTTTTTTAGGTCTCTCAGTAATGAGATATGCAGAGTGCGTCACTAATAGCTAGCTAGCTCATGGTGTTACTGGTACAATAGGTGTAAGAAGCAGAGAATCCATGTCATTGGACTGTTTAACCTCTAACTGTTTTTCACTGTTTTTTTGTTTTTTTTCATGTTACAACCAAACTGGAAGTGGGAGGAGAAGAGGAAAAAAAGTTGCTAAATGGCTCTGAGTCAGTCAGATTGAGTGGAAATATCCATAAACTTTGACTGGACCATTCAAATGCATGAATATGATTTGATCCAAAATGCTCCATTGTATCTCTGGCTGTAAGTTTAGGGTTGGTAACCTAGTGGAAGGTGAACCTCTGCCCCAGTCTGGAGCCTTTCGTAGCTTTTAGCAGATTCCATTTTAAACCAATTCTGTTTGTCATTGTAAACCCGCCAACGTGGCTGAATTTTGTGTTGAGTAAATACTACTAAATATGTACTTGTTATGTCACAACAAAAGTTCAAAGGGTGTGAAAACTTTTTACAAGTTACTGTTTACAGCTTAACTGTGATCGACTTCTCGTAACAATTCCAGAGGCTTGAAAATATACTTTGCTTCACGCAACCGGACTAGTCAAGTCTGGTTTTTGGTGAGTTTCAATAACAAAGACATCACTGATGTCGTAACAAGAGAACAATAATTCTGAACAGACTGGACTGTGGGGAGACCTCACCTAGACGGGCGTGTCTGCTGAGGTGTTGATGGACCGCATTAACCAGCTTCCTTGTTTTACTTCAACTCTTTTTTGTTTTGCATTTTATCTGAGACGGGCTTTCACAGCTTCCTGGTTCAGAGCTGTAAGAAACAAGTCAGCTGTATCTATCAAGGGAGTAATAAGCAGATATCTAAAACAGTTCAGATGATATCCAGGTCTTAGTGTGGGTTCTTTTTGTTCACTTGGAGCAGGCTGGGGCAGTGGATCATTTACACCGCAGTGACAAGTACATCATCATCCGGCTGTAACCTTAGCTGTGAGAGACGATGCAGGCTTTGTTCTCCGCCAAGCTCACTTGAGGATGTTTGGCAGCGTGCTGATAGATATGCTTATCCTGATGTCAGAGCATAGCGCCATTCCTGATAACAGATTCTCTCAGTCGAATCCGTCCTGCTTATCTCACTGCCTCTCTGTGTGGGTAGATGGCATGCATTCATTCTGTTATTTGCAATCGTCTCAGAGCTGCTTCAGAATATTTCAAATTGTTCTATTCTATTTCATCCCCTCCCCCAATAAATAAGCAGCAAACATGACGGACCAGTGCAGGTCTTTCGTTTTAACCAACCAAATCAAACAAACAGCTAGAAAAACAGGAAGAAGGGGATTTCGAGCACTCATTTAATTTGTGCAAATCAAGTTTAGTTAGGTTTTTTTTTTTTTTTAGCTTATTTTGATTTCTTTCTAGTTTTAATGCCTTGTACTATTTCTACAATGAGCAGAAGCAATAACACTTGTGTAACTGTTAAACAGCTTTATTTATTTTAAACACAAAAGTTTTTTCGACTTGGTATTTCAAGTTGTTTTCAGTATCTTATTTAAGCGATTAGCATGACTAGCATGGTTATTTCTGCTAACTGTGAAGGTTCGCCCTCTATATGTTTTTCTAGTGTTTCTTGTTTTCTGTCATGTCTTTATTGGTCTCAAGCATAACCTCCTTTAGTGTTGCCATAGTGTTTGAGAAGGTTAGAGTAAATAGGATGCAGCATACAAGATGTAGCTGCCGGCAACTGTTTATAGTTCACTGTCATCTGCTTATAAATGTCTGTAGTTCTCAAAATATTCTCTGGTGTGCTTCATTTTCAGTACTTTCTGTTTGAACCGAAGATTAGTGTGCTGCCTTAAGCAACTCATTATAGTATATTTATTGTAATTGCTGACATCAATATTTCTTCTGAGTACCACTGAAGGCAGTCGAAGTAAAGACAAGCTGGCTTCATTTTTAGCATTTTACTGATGCTAAAAATACTTAGTTTTAACCCTTTTTCCTCACAGTAATGCCTTTTGTTATACAATTTCGCTGTGACGCTTTCACTGATTGCATAAACACAAACATTTTGGGTATCACCTGTCTTGCTTGCAGAACATCCCGTTCAGCTGCACTCAGTAGCTCAGCAATGGGCCTTTAGAAGAGGACTGTCTGCATATTACGGCCAGGAGATGAGACAGGGGGGCCTTGGAGGGCTTAGAGCTGTAGAGGTAGGCGTTGGAGATCTGGGAATGCCAGCTGCCAGACAGTTCACCGTGTGCAGCACACGTCTATCAGCACCTGAAGTTCCACTATGCACCATTAAGATGACAGAACATTTCATATCCTGCACTGGGATGATAGATATGTCATATCTCTGAAGAGCCTGTTTGTCTTCCACAGGTGTGTGAACCCTTTTTTCCTCTCCCGGCAGACAGCACACATGGCACTTTTCGACACTCTTTCCCTGATAGCGATTTGGCATGCAGACGGTATCAAAGGGGAGATCTTTCCCATGCAATTATGGCAGAAAATAAAGGTGATGAGGTGTGTCGCACAAAGGAAAGCAGCTGATCAAAAGGCTCGGAATGAAAGCCGGTTGTAGTGAAGGAAAAAGATTGACTGAGTCAGAGTCAGAGTAGTGTGTCCATCGGCAAATATCACATAAAGGCTAAAAATAGGAACAGTTCTGTTTTTTTTTTGTTTTTATTTTGATTATTAAGGTTTGATTTAACTAGAGTAAAAAATTATTGGAGTTTGATTTCCATTTATCAGACAGTATTTTAGGATAGCTCGTTACTTGCATTTTTTTAAACTGATGGTAATATTTTTGAGTTAAATCAGAGATGTATGTAAATACATTTTATATACATACATACTGACATACATACTGACCTGTAAATGTACTCAGTCATATCAACTGCTTACACCAATTTGGATTGACTTTAAACTTTGACCCCTGACTTTTCCTACACAGCCAAATATTGACGTTGATCATGTCTTTTTAAATGTGCTAGTGCTATCATTTGCTTTTGTCCACTGCTTACATTTCTCATACTAGGCTCTCGTTCCTCACAGCTTCTCTATTTAAATTTCTATCTATCCTTGACTTTTTTTTTATACTCTGTTTTCTCCTTGTTTTTCTTTACTGTAAAAAAAAAGTTACTCCAGGATTGGTATTATCTTGTGCCTTTTTTTTCTCACCCTGAACAAACCTGGCCAACTGTGAAACATAGTGGCTGCAGCATGACGCTGCAGAGATGCTTTTCTTCAGGATGGACAAGAATGTTTGTCAGAGTTGATGGAAATATGGATGAAGATAAAGACCCAGCAGATCTGGAAGAAAGCCGTTTTAGATTCTGCAAAAGATTTAAGACTTGGGTGATAAAATCACAAACTTCTGTGTAATTTATTGGGGATTCATATTCCATTAAAGTTAGGATTTTACGGCTACAGTTTGAGAAATGTTTGATAAAACAAAACAAAATCCTCCATCTCAAAAACAGACAGAAAAACCAATCTTGCTATGAAAAGTTTCTGACAAGGCGGTGTTACATATAACGGAATCAAATTTGAACGATCAATTTAATAAGTTTCTCTCTGGCTTTAACTATCGGTGCCCAGTAGTCAGACTAAATCCCCACGTTGTGCTGTTAACAATCATAATATGTTTAAACTTCTGCAAGTCACCACTAGGTGATGCTTAATTTAACACCTCGTCTTTATGTGGCGACTAGTGGTAGTTGCCTCATATTGCACTATTTAATCTCAAGTGTTGCAACAAATGCATATTATATGATGTCAGATATGCATCATATAATACAGACTACTACTGTGGTTTGCCAGTAGTAGTCTATCACTGCTAAACTCACATTTTTGGAAGCCTTAGACCTTTTTGCTCTCTTTAGCACAGGCTGTTGCACATTGAAGAGTGATAGTGTTGAGATGTTTCAACAACCCCTGAATGGACTGCCACTTCTTAAGTAAAGTCTGACTGTTGTATGGCTACAAACTTCTAACTTCTTTACATGCCTGGTTAAAGGCAGGACACTGACAGATTGGTTTTGTTCCTTTCTGTTACCCTTTGGATTTTGTCAGAGCCTCTGTTTGGCTCAGAAAGAAGGGGAAAAGAAGGATGCAGGGGGGGGAAAAAAACAATGGATTCTTTTTAGAGACATTGTAAGACAATTTTTACGTGAAGTTTGCTTCTCTTTGGCATTGATGACATATCTTGTTTCACAATAGCAATTGTGAATGAGCATCAGTGCAAGATTGTAGAACTAAAAAGTGCCATTTAGTACAAGTGCCTTTGAAAATAGTTGATACCCCTTAAAAACATGTGAAATAAATGCTTTGCTCATATGAGATCAAAAATAAACTTTTCGATACACCTACACAACATGCATGGTGAAAAGGTAAAACTGAACAGCCCAAACACTCCATCTCGAAGGTGAAACACGGCAGTGGCAGAATCATGGATTGCTTTTCCATCATGACAGCTGATAAAAACAAGCAGAGTAAATAAGACACGTCTTTGCTGTTGGTTTAATTGGACCTGGATTTGTGACAGCTTTGAAAACTTTACAATTATGCACTACTTTGAGTTTTTCTGTCACATGAAATCCCAACAAAATACTTTTGAAATTTGTTTCTGCAAAGCAATGTGCATATGACAAACATAAATTTACATTGAGAAGCTGCAGGATCGTAGCTGTTACACTGTCTTGGGTCTGTCTCAAATTGATGTTGGGTAATTATTCCCGGCTGTCAGAAATCACGTGTAATTGGTAATGAGTGGCCTCTCACAAAGCAGATCCTGTATTTTTCCTCCTTTTTTTATTGCTAATAATGGCTGATTGTTCTCAGTAATCTGCAGCACCATTTCTCTTTCATCTCAACAATAAGTGGGGGGGAGGGAGAGAATAGGGGATTTGTTGGTCAGGCAGCCCCATGCCATGCTTAGATGGCTCAGCTCTCACAGAGGATTTATCCTCTCTTGTTATGACTAATACTGTGCGGATTACAAGTTAGTGAGAGGTCACCTAGCACTTCTATTTCCTAGAAGTGAGCCTTCAGTCGTGCTCTGGCTCATTTTCTTGCCCCGACATGAAAATGTACTGCTTGTCAGGGTGGTGAATGACAGGGCGCATTTGACGTGCTCCTCCAGATCATTTGCCAAAGTCTGACTTGAAAGCTCTCTCCTTTGAACTGTGCTCAAACCTGTCAGTTTCCCTAATTCAGAGCAGAAATCTGCAGCTGCTGAAATAATGAATTAAGTTGATGGACAGAATTATAAGAGCCTGCCTGCCCTGGCCGTCCAATGACACCCCGCTGTTTCCAGACACTGCCAGTGATTTAGCACCTCATCCGGGCAAGAGGAGGGAGCTGAATTTATTCACAGGAAGGTGGCAACTAGCACTGACTCATAGCTTTTATGTAGTGGTACATGCGTCTATTCATCAGCAAGCACGGACACCATAAAAGGCAAGAGGAAATCACACAACAGATATCTTCTCTCTTTTTTTTATAAATACGATAAAACTGAAAATTTCTGAATAAAATCTGTCCCTTGTTTCATCTAGATCACATATTTAGAGACTGATTGAATAAATTATTGTCTGAAAATTATTCTGTTTAACTACTGAATATTTTCTGGATGCTGTTAACAAAATGAAACATCAGTCCATTTTAAAAGGACTGTGTATCAGCTGTGATACACAGTCCTCTTACATTTATGTACCAATAAGTATATTTCTTCTGTGCGTTTTGCATTTTTAAATATAATTTGTGGATTATGCAATTTACAATATTTTCTTGCATTGCATAAAAAGACATCCCTTTTTTCTGACTGACATTAAACAGTTGAAACCTTTAGTGTTCTAGGCCAGTTTACTTTATCATTATCACTTTGTTAAAGTCAGTTTGCAAACGATTAGCAAAAGTCCAGGTGATGATATTATGGTCTATAATTTACAAAAAATAAAAAACAAACAAAAAAACAAAACAGAATTGGTTGGATGTAATTCTGTGAATGAGTTTTAAGGCAAAACTTTAAATTTTAAATGTTTCTTCCTTGTTTGATATCAAGGAAGAATCTAAAAAAGTCAGCCAAAAAAAAAAAAAACAAAAAAAAAACAAGATGAGAGTTTTGCACCTCCACAAGTAGTCAATATTACAACAGCAGATATACTTGATACAACCAGTTATGGAGGGATATATATCGATTTTGCTTTGGTGTCCCAAAATACTTGCACCAAGAATGCTAAGTTTGGTCATACGGTTTATACATAAATGTTTAACCCTCATCCTCCCCTCCCCCCAAAAACTGGTATACTCCTTAAAGGGCTGATAGGTTCTGAGCCGATGCTTAGCAACAGCATTCCTAGCCTTAAGTAGCAGTAAGCCCCTCACTGCACCCTTTGATGTGGCTGTCAGGGCACATTTGTTTCCACCTAACACATTGTCTTCATGTCCACTTACATAAGGGGATGAAAGAGAGTGATGTTTACACTTCTACACTTTTTGTAGGTTGTAATTAAATTGTGTTACCAACAATTTCCCAGGTGATGTGAGACATGCATTTTGGCAGATCATCTGGGGAGGTCTGACAAAGCAGCTTAATTTGATTTTTGAAAAGTGATGTCCGGCACCCTTAAGGCCAACTGAAGTCTGCTGTATGTGCTGACCTCAGAACCAGAGGCAATAATGTTGTTAATATTGTTATCACACAGTTATTAGTATCAAGATTTCCAGAAATAAAATCCAAACTATAGAACAGTTTAATTTTATTGACTAATTTTTACAGGTTTTGCTTTCTTTTGATATGTCACACGTGTTTTACAGGACGTGTTATTTGATAAGACGTACTGCGGCATTCCCAGTTTGCTTTCCTGTTAAGATACCGGCAATTTATTTTCCTGGAACTTACTTTTTGCCAACCTGGGTGGGGTTGTTTGGGTCCAAATCAGGGTCCAGTATGCGTCCTAATGTTGGCAGAAGATGAGTGGTCACTCTTCCCTCTGCAGTATTGTAGGGAGAGGTTCAAATTGTGGAATTAAAAGCCTTAATTTTCAGCAGTAAACGTTTCTATCATAGCAGGTACATTTTATAGCCTGTTTTGTGGCACCACAAATCCCACAGAAAGGGCTTTCGTGACATGGAGCGTTGGTGTTCTCTTACTTTTGAGGTGAGAAAGGAGGAGAGACGGCTCTAACCAAAGCCATAGATCATGTCACAGAGTTTGCGCTGTGAAACTGTGTTATAATCACCTCAAAGCAGCAGCACTTGTTTCATGAAAAAAAAATAGTTACGAATCCATGAAGGTTGTGATTGTTTTTTCTTGTGCTGCTGAACATAAATTGCTTAAAACCTTGCAAAATTACTTTAAGGATTTAGTCCCTCAGTCACCGATGGCTGGAAACAAATGCTCATTTTTCAACGCCTGTTTGTAAAAACTATCAAAGGTTTTATCTTTAAAGTATTTTAAACAGAAATTACTTTCATTGGTTTAGAACATAAACAAATCTCAAACAATGTAACATTTTGTCCCCTACATCTTTAGCTAACACGTTCTTTTTAAGTGGTAAATATCTGACCTGGCAATTTGCTTTTACTGTGTTAAACGTAGTGGAGGCCTGTTTGGATAATTAATAAAGGCCTCAGAAAACTACTGTGGTTGCTAGAACATGGACAGGTGCCTTCATTTTGTTTCTTTTAATAATATAATCTTTGAAATTTGGCATAACAACAATGGCAAGTAACATTTTTAGACCAACAAACCAATTAACCAGCCTTCCCATTGAGAATTTGGGTATTGTAGGCCAGTGGCTCCAGCTGATGATATATGTATTTACAGAGTCACTAAGACAATGGTGCCAAGGATCCCGCTGTGAGTAAAGTAGCACTTGACGGCCGCTGGGCCAACCTACACACAGCCCATCCGTGGCAAGCTCTGACTAACCCCGCCACGTGTTCTCGGCACTTTCACATGGGAATCCAGCAGCTGGAGAAGGACTTGTTCTTTGTTTGTCAGACGGCCCCACCCGCTGCATCCTCCACCGCATGTCTTTGGAGGAAGTGTCCGAATGTGGCACGGCACCAGGAGTTTTTGGCAGTAGGCACCCTGGAAGAATCAAACCTCTGTTCTGGGTGTTTGGCGCCAAGCTAAACATGAGTCACTGAGGGGGTCTCTCCCCCCCCCGACAAGCAATTTAACAGTTTACTGCAGTTATCATTAATGTGCTTATTTTAAGTGGTGTTATGAAATGTTTACTGCCATTTATAATCTGACAACAAATTATTTCATCTTTAATCAGTTATGGCTGATGTGTTTGGGAGTAGGTGCTTGTTTATAAATCCAGCTGGAACAGAGGAGGGCAGTGTTACGTATTTCATCACTGATTAATTTCAACATTTTTATTGAAACTGGAGCTCAAAAAAATTATCTCTTATTACAGCAGGGTAATTTGAAAAACGTCCAGCTTTCAATTTAAGTACATTTATTCAGAGGAGCAAAAATAAATGGTAGAACTTTTCTAGTAACCTTTTTGCTGAAGAGGATTAGAAAACAATTTTTCTTAGTCATTACTTGAAATGGCAAAGACAAGCCAGGAAATGGATGAATGGTTGCTCAACACAGCTGGAAATGGACCAAACTGATCAGACAACGACCAACGTTTATCTTATACGCAGTCATGGGGCTTTATAGGAGGCAAAGCAAAGATGGCATTCTAGCATTGTTTGTTATTTTACAATTTTATTGTAAATCATTATTTAGATAATACCGTCACAGCAAAGTTGCTTCGACACTCACTTGGAAACAAGTGACGCCCATGGCAGTATAACACTTGTTATACTGCAAAAACACAAAGCCCACAAGTATTTTTTGCTCCAGTTCCTTATGCAAATATCTTTGCACACTAGAGATAAGACAAAACTAACTTACAAGACACTTTTTAGAAAGAAATAAGAGCTTGTGTTTAAGTCAATGATTCCATAATATTGATTAAAAAGTATTGGTTATAAGTGAAATAAGCTGCCAGTGGAACAAGACATTTTTCCCATATTATAAGTCCAGGGTGTACCCTCGCCCGTTGACCCCTGGGGATTGCATCAGTCTACATAATTTTTAAAACAGTTTGTCCTTTTCATAATTTCAATAAAAATTGTATTTTTCTTTTTTATGTTTTGGCAGGCAGCTCTTTGGGTTTTCAGTGAGATCTAAAGGCTGCTAGAGGGGAAAAATCTTAATGATTCTAGCATATGACAGATAGATATTCAGTCATTGCATTGCTATATTTATCAAGTTTAATACAGCTGTGCTACACAGAGAACTGCTGACGTATTATTTAGTACAGCCAATGATATTTAACAAAACATTTGTAAATCATACCCGGCCTCCTTATTTGCTCTACCTCAGAGGTAGAGTTTTCAGTTGAGGTCATCATAGCTGCAAATAATAACACATACATTTGTTATTCACTTTGTCTTCGGCGTCTCCCAGGAGGTCCTTAAAGTTTAACGCATCATCACATATTTTACTGACAGTCTATCTTCCCCCGAATCCAAGGCGGTGATATATCACTGTGAGAATTTCTCTCCCGCTGCAGAAAAATGGTTTCTTTATTCCCTCTGATAATAACTTTGAGCACTGACAGAGAGCTTAGGCTGGCTAGGGCTCTCTCTTAGCATGAAAAGTGAGGGAAATATATATCTTTCCCTTTTAACATCAAGAAAGCATGCTAAAGAAAGGTTTAAAAGTCAGCCTGAAATAACAGTTTAGGTTCGAGGCCAACACTGACAATTCAGTAGAAGAAAGTTGCACTTTATTTTATCCTACTTAAGTTACGTCTTAAGTTCTTTAAGCAAGCATGTGTCATATTACGATTATGCTTGATTTAGAAAAAAAAAAAGTTCAATAGAAAACTTTGTAAGCAACACATCCTTCTGTGAACATTTATTTTCCATTCTTGTCACTGATTATCGGTTGGATTTATGTTCGGATTTTGATCATGTTTCACCGGAGCACCTTCCCCATGTTTCCTGTGGCTTTCTTTTTTACACTCTTCCATGGAGGCCAGATTATTTTACTGGACAGCTAGCTTACAACTGGACTGTCGAGAGATTACCCGTTTGAGCTGTGGACTCCTGCAGATCCTCCAGAGTAACCCCTTCAGACAGTTTATGTGGATGACCATGTGTTGGTGCGGCTTGCAGTTGCGCTACATTTACTCTTTCCATTTTTGTACAGTGAATTGAACATAGCTCTGTGATATGTTCAAAGTAAGAATTGAATCGATCTCCCTTTATGAATCAAGCGCATTGTCAATGATAACCGATCCAGAATTTTTTTCAATATTGGGACCGATACAGATATCGGATCGTTGCATCTCTAGTTCAAAGCTTGGGATATTATTTTTTTTAACCTGTGTTCCTTGATCTTTGTGATGGTGATGGTTCTCTCATGTTGTCTAAAACAAATTTCATTTGTAACATAGTTAAGTTCAAGTTTATTTTTAAAAACTGGACAATAAATATTCATGAACATTTTACATGCAAAATGTAAATTACAGCTATAGGTGGCTAATTTCCATTTGTAGTCCCAATGACAGCAGGTTGATATTAATGCACAATAATAAATGTAGGAAAAAACACAAAATAACACTTGAAAACCTTGCATGATTCTTGTGCTCCACTCTGAGATTTGCAGCTTTTAAATTGTATGGACACTTTTATAAAGTGTTGTAAAGAAAGATTTCTGTCCATATTTTTGCACATTTGCTTATTAGAATATCTTTTTTTTAAACCATTAACCTCCTACTGCGAAAAATGTTTGTCTTTCTGTCACTTAAATCTGAGATGCTTTAAAGCTTTATCTCCAAAGACCATGCAACAAAAGACCTATTCATATCTCTGTGCTTCAACAAACATGCTTTAGTGCTGCAGCACCATCTTCACCATGGTTTTTTGACATAGAGCTTATAATCAAAGCCCCTGCTAAGAGATGTGAAAGCTTCCAGTTTTGAACATCCTCAGTAATTTCTCACCGCTAACAGAGCTACCCGCTGTCTTCTGTTTAGTGCAATCTGAGATTTAGATCTGAAGGCCTTATTTGAAAGTGTTGGTCATGCATGCAAACACGGGGGTGCTATGAAACCATGCCTTTTGTCTGACACACAATAGCATTTCAAGCACTGGGGAACAGCTTGGATCTCCATAGAACTGGCATTACTTTCATGTTAAGTGACACTGAAGGCAATAGAGTGACCAGCTTTTCTCATACGCGTTCCCCTTTTTCTTCTCTGGTTTTTCCTGAACTGCTGGATTGGGACATTATTTCATATTCCTTTTAAAGTGGTGCCAAGCTATTCACACAGTCGCAGCTTTGATCATGGCTGCGATTTGCAGAGTGTGGCCTGACGGCTAATGGTCGACTGGCAGAGCTCGCCCTGTTGGAAAACTGTGTCGGTCGCAAGTCTTTAATGCAACATGACAAACAATGCGAAGGGCTGTTTTATGCCCTCTAAACATTTACATGACAACACATCAGTGCCAAAGCAGTTGGATTTATATGGCATCGACATATAGAAGCAACTTTCACAGCAGGATTACTCATCATTTAAGAATCTTTGGTAAATGAATATCCTGAGTTTAAGCACTGCGTTAAATATTATTGTTTTTTGATGTTCTAATGCCAAAAAAAATGGTTTTAAGAACAGTGGTCCTTATTCAGGAAATAGTTAGTTGTAGGCATTTATAGAGTCTATATTTAGTAACACATTTACAGAAGGTATTGTGAAAATGAAAGGGTAAGCTTAGAGTTTTTCTAGTCATACGAACCACTCAAAGGCTTTCACATCTCTATGACAATGTTCCCACATTCTTAGATGGATGCACAGGGTCTGCTTATATCCAACCCACCAGATTTTGATGCAAAAAGTTGTGGTATTTCAAACAGTCTATGATGCCATGCTCTGTAATTATGGAGAAACAACTTCACAGCATCATGGATCCTGCACCATACTCAATAATCCAATTAAAATTTGATTTTTTTATCTGTACTTTTGAACGTAAAACATATTTTTTTTAGGTTAAAGCTGACTACAAGACTACAAGAAGACTACGACTAAGACTGACTGACAGTGGATGGTATGAAGAGAAAGGTGGGGAGGGGTCATGATACTTGATCGGTTGAAGAAGGTGGAGGAGGTTGAAACGCCCTTGATGCTGACAATGGGCAGCAGTTTAACCCCCTGAGTGATTGACACATTTGCCTCTCCACTATGGGGCAAAGATGAGACGGAGGGAAGGGAGGAGTACACGCCGAGAAGCCCATTCCTGGCTTTACATTTGCATCCGCTGGCCGTGGGTGGTTGTGTTAATAATGTGGCAACTGGGAAGATTAATTGTAGACAAGCAGCAGGATTACGACGGCCTTTGTGGGAGCAAAGGGAGCACCGGGTGGAAAAGGCCTGTGATCTGTGAGGCTGAGAGGAAATTGGTCAGGGCAGGGTGGAGCAGCCCTTTTAACAGCGTACTTTAGGAAATGAAAGCCCTGTGCACAAAGAGTATTGAAATAAATAGGAGGGGAAAAAAATTGTTGACGTTCTCGAGGGGCGGGTGAATTTAATATTTGTCTTGGCGTGTATTCACAAAGAAGACTAAAGTGAAGAGGAATGGAAAATATTTTTCCTAAATTGCTACAAAGGTCCACTTTTGTTTTCAAAGTGTGAATTGAATTATTGAACAGAAAATCAGGTGTTCATTGTACACAATTAGCACCTAAATATGAAAATTAGGTTTCGGACATGCTCTCTGGAAAAAATAGAGGAAAGATCAACTCCTCCAGCTGAACAGGGCAAGAGTCTCATGCCACCTGTTGGAGTGTTTACACATAGCAGCGTGAACTGAAACATCTGCTTTCCTGACCTTCATTTGACCCTTTTTTGATGGATTTTGTTGGAAAAAAATGTGTCTGCTAAATTTTGTCTTTAGTTGTTCTTCTCTTTGCACTCAATCAAGATAATGCAATTCAAGTGTTTTGGCAGAATCAAGGAAGCAAACAGCAACAATTATCACTCTGCTGCCAGGTCATCTTGACCAATTTTTGATGTTTGACAGTTTCAGTTGTGGCTTTCACGTCTGTAATCTTTAATAAGAAATAGTAAGCAGTGATCTAGGTATTGTGGTCTAATAATTGAGACACTGCTGCTTTTTAAGTGTAAGAGAGATCATGAAAAATGTCCCACCAGTGTACGTTTCTGAAAGCAGATGATGAAGGATGGCAGGAGGACAAAAACATCACACTAAACGGTTTCTAAAGCCAGCTCCTTGTGCTCAAAGAAGGAGCTCAGCTTACGCAGATTTTTTTCTGTGTATCACCAACTCCACATCACGATATAGTCTACAGATGTGTTTCCCTCATTTTGAACATTCCTCTGGGCTTTCCAAGTTTGGATTTTATATGAGTCTTCCAATATGAATTATAAAGTCTGACAACTTTAAACAAAACAAACACTACGACGTCCCTGATTAGAAAGTAACTCCATTTTGACATGAGGTGGTGGCAGCATCATGCTGTGGTGTGTTTTATCCTGCAGGGTCAGGGAAGCTTTGCAGAGCTGTTTGCAGTTGGATGGAAGATGGATAACTACTGGGCAATTCTGTAAGACAGCCTAACAGAGTCTGCAAAAAGGCAGACATTGGTAGCATCATGTCACGGTGCATCAAAAGATGCCTTTGACGCACGTTGAACAAGCCACTCTGAGATTCAGCAAAACAATGCTTATACCATATCACGTGTCTCTGGATATTCTTCAAAAATCTATGTTTCCTTGTACATTTTCTACTGTTTTCCCAACAGGAACATTACAATAATACAACCTCAGAAGAAGAGTGGCATTTTTGGTTTATTTTTGGTTTAAATACAATGAATTTACAACGTGCTTGGAAAGAACAGCTGGGTGCTGTGCCTTGGAGTCTTTGACCAGATGCTGCCAAAGTGGGTTGTTTCATCTGAAAATAGTAGGAATATTTGACATGCATATGAAACTACAGTGTGCATTTCCCTTTAGACTGTGGTGGAGGTTCAACTTTAAGTTGAAATATTAAGAAATTAAGAAATATTTATTGATTAATGTCACTACTTAACTAGTTGTAAGTAATAATTGGTGTCATTCTATCTGTAATCTAATTCCTGGAAGGATAACTCCTAAAAGCATAATTAAAGTCACTAAAACATATTATTGCAAATAGTTTCTGTAACATGAATGAGGCTGATGTGAGTGTCAGGGAATCACAAAGACTGAAGTTGATCCATTACTTAGTGATAAACATGACAGGGATAAGTTTGCTTGGCCCATCTCTATTACAAGATCAGACATTTAACATTATTGGTTTACTGATCCAAAGAATCTTTTAAATATGAGGAAAAATCATGTCTAAGATATGTAAAGTTATGTTGAAGTTAAACCTTGGTTATCTTCAATAACTCAGTGGTTTAGGCCTGTCACTAGAAACTTTTCTGTCTAAAAATTTGCTTTGGCATTTGAGTTTTTTCACAGTCCTTTACTTTTTAAATCTGTTTTTCTTTTACTTTTTTGGTTTGTTTTTAGATCAAGCTAAGATTAAGCGTTATCATTTTCTGTCCCTTTTACAATTATGGACTGGTTGGTGTGGATCTACAACATAAAAACCCCATAAAATATATTAAAGTTTATAGTTGCAGCAAGACAAAATAAAAACAATAACTGGAATGAATACTTTTACGAGGCACTGTATGATGGACCAAGTAAATTCTTACAGAAATATATGCCTGTTAATAACAATATACAGGTCTCGGGTCTCTGGGCTGTTGAACAAGCCAATTCACCTATGATCATTAATCAGACTTCAAGCATCATTTGCCAGTATCTGGAAAGATATACGGTTGCAAGTGTGTGTGTGTGTGTGTGTGTGTGTGTGTGTGTGTGTGTGTGTGTGTGTGAGTGTGAGTGAGAGACATGATATGCTTTGAAATAAATTCCTAATACCCCGAGCCTTGATGATTTGTGGTCTCGGTGCTGAGCATCTCAGATGTAGACTTGTGTTTCAAGTATGTTTTTAGTTGTGCCAAGATGTTGCACCACTCATTATTTTCCTCAGATTTCTGAAGCCGGCATCGTTTATCAGAGAGATTTACTGGAATCTCAACTTCCAGATGTTTGGAATGTTTTCTGTTTTTTTTTTTTCAGACAAACTGAATGTGTGTTTTAGAAATTAGGACACTTGCTTTAATTTTAATTCAATATTTGCCATGATGTGAGCTGGTCTTTCCAGATGGACCATTCCCTGTAAACACAAAAGACGATTGTGGGTAAAAATCGCAGCAGATATAAGGAAACTCAGACCAGCATCTCTGCCAGCAATAACCACGACACGGTAAATGTCACCTAAATAACATTTCTTTCCCATTCTATAGCTCAGTTTGAACTTTAACAAGTTGTCTTCATCTCCAGAGATGCATTAATACATCCATTTGCTGCCATGTGGTTGGCTGACTTACTGCTTGTGTAAGACTCGTCGTTGCAGTTGAGAGACGAAAATCACAGTCTTATTCCATCCACCCATTCCCGTCACAACCCGATCTTTCTGAAACTATTTTGTGATTGGTCAAAATTTTGTGGGTGTGTTTGTTTATGCAGAAAACAGTCCCACCTATTCAACTTCCAGAAGCCAGTGTTCCAGCTAAAGATGATGGCTAGTTTTGAGGAGCAGTTGTCTGAGGCCATGAGGAAGTACGTACTGTTGGACCGCCTTTCCATTCGGTTCTGGTCCGATGCAGCAGGCAAACATCCCGCCAGCGCCCTCTGCATTTTTATTTTTTTTTGACTTCAGATAACATGGAAAATAAGATGAGATGTTTCAGCACATCGATCATTATTCCCTCCTCCTCATCTGAACTCGTGAACTTGTTACAGTCGTTCCTCTCTGCCATAATTGCTGTGTTTACTATACTGTTGTTAACCACACGCATTTGACAAAACAACATGACGTAAACTGCAGCGGGAGGAGTTTCACAGCAGTTTGGCTTTGTGTGTCTTATGGAATATTAAGAGTGCAAAAGAATCATCAGCGCGCTCGCTACTGTTATTGTACAGCTTCTGCATTGAGTTTCAGCTCATGTTCCGCTCCTCTCTCTACTCGTATCTCAGCTGCGACTTTGTCAGGCAGCCAAGCACGTAATATGCTCTGAGCTCTGTATCATGTCCAATTATAATTAGCTTTGTCAGGCCTGAGCCCTACAACCCTCATGCAGATAATATGATAATATGTCTTCATAACCAAGTGACCTTACGTGCTGAGGATTTCTCTCCTCCTGAAGATTGTGCGTCAATACAATAATGGAGTCTGGGAGGTGGTATCAGGGGAAGATTTAGATGATCGGGCTCTTAGGTACGGTGATACATGGATGTTATTATTCTCCCTGTCGCAGTTATATACGTTGCTGTATGCAGAATGGTGGCGAGTGAGAAAGCTCCAGGCTTTCAAAAGGGGCGTTAATCAGACTTTATGCCTTCGTTAAAGCCCACCACAGTGCTTTTCAAAAGTAATCACACACCTTTAACGTTTTTATATTCCATCATGTTACAGTGACAAACTACGAACTTTAATTATTTTTATCGGGATTTCATGTAATACAAAGTAGTGCACAATTTTGACGCCGAAAGAAATTGCATCTAATACTGCCGGCAGGAGGTTTGCACATCTTGGGGGAAAAAATGTAACCTCCAGCCAAGATATGCGCAGTCATCCATATATTTTGCATTTTAAGTGAAGGTTTAAAGAAACATTCATTACAGAAAGAAATATTCATTGGGTTAAATTTGTCCACGCGTTGTGGCGAGTCTCCCTTGAGATTGCGCTGTGTGTTTGGTAGAAACACCTGGACAGGAGAACCTACTTTATAGGAAGATGGTAGTAAACTGCTGACAGGCTGAGGACTTTACTAACACTGACACAATGTAATGAGGGAGCCAGAGGTGAAGCCTATCTCAGCATGTCTGTGCTGATTTTCCCTGAGTGATTGATGTGCTCCAGTCAAATGAAGCAGTGGGCTGAGTGATATGACACTTGTCCCGCTTTGACACACGTGTCCACGGCTAACGGTTATTGGTGTTGATGGGCCCCACTCCGCTCAGCCAGCCAGCCTCAGTTATTTTGATCCCTTGTTCTTTTATTTCTGTCCCCACTCTTCACTGTTTTCTGTCTCCCTGCCACATCAAATAAAAGTTTAGAGACGGAGACAAGACCCCCAGGTATTAGTTTATTAAGCATCAGGACCTGAGATGAGATGAAAGTAACAGTGGGGACCAGAGAGCTGGGTGGGCTCCTCGCATCTTAGGTAAGAGGTGACGCTTTGTTTTGGTGCTCCTGAAGGAGCGGCAGCATTTTTCTTGTAGCATTTCCATAAAGTCCAGATTTGTAGATTGCAGATCTAGCAGTTGTCCAGCTGACACATTCTGGACCTTTTGTTTGCTTCTCTGGTAAGTGACCTAATTGCTTAGCCTGACAGTTTAGGTTGACCGCCATCACTTGGTAGGTTTGCAGTTGTGCAATTCTCCTTCCTTGGATTAGACATCTCCACAATTGTCCTGTCTGTTGGGTTCCATGGTCTTCATAACATTGTTTATATACTAAGGTTCTGATTGGAACTCACCAAAATGTAACGTTTATGTCCAGTTGTGGGTCCATAGGACAGCAGTATGGTGTGGTTAGGGTAAAGCTATTGCTCATTAATTGGGGTACAGAAAAACACCACTGCTTGCGACAAGCAGAATACATAGTGTGTATTTGTTGTTGCGCTAGTATGATAATATGTTAGGGGTTTGGATTATGATGGGCCATAAGATACTGTCCTGAACCACATCGACCCATATTATACAGATTAGTGGACACAAAGTACAATAAACCTCTCAAGGTTCCACACAACAGTAGGATGTTCACTGAGATTATAATTAGGCAACTTCTGAAAGCAATTGGTTGGTTGGATTTAGTGTTTGTTGCTACAACTTCCAATCTTCATATTCTCTGCAAGGACTGCTTTTTCACAGCCTTACTTCCACTCATGCCCAAGTATGCAGTTCAGGTCTTTGGTTTAAAGTAATTTTTGTCTTTTTTTTTATCCCTCAGAGTCCCAAATCCAAACAATTCCAGAATCCACTAGGTTTGCCTTCACCCTGACAAAATGTAAACTCCATCTGTAACTGGTTACCATGTTTCCAGTTTGATCAGTGAATGTTGGGAAAGTTATTATTATTATTTTTGTTTCATTTTTTTATTCAAGACCTGCCTTGTTAAATTGAAGGAAATTCCAGACGTTTTCTGTGTAATCCCTGGCAGATGCAGGAAACACTTCCAGTGGTCACAACAAGCTCGCCATCAAATACTATCTGTCTCTGGTCTCCGTGACAGCTCTCATTATTGGAGGCCACCGAATAGTTACCAACTGATAAAAGCATATCACTGTGTTCAGGAAATTGAATTCTGGAGGACATAAATTCTGATTGGCTGAGATCATAGTCTGAAGCTAATTTAAGGAAGATTAAATTAATTTCAATGACATCCCTTCTATCTTGACGAAGTCGGAACATAACATAATGTAGCTCTGTTGCCTTGAGATAAGAGGATAGTCATTTTAGACTGGGCACACAAGAAGCTGAGGATGAAGCCCTAATCCCATTTCTACAACCATATTTTAACAGAACATGATGGAGGATACAGACTGTGTGACAGCCATTATTCAGTAAGGGGATTTTGTAAGTCTTTCATTTTGGTGTGATAATTTAATTGACTGCTGACCCAAAGCCTCGGGACACAGCCTGCCGTCATACACAGCCAGCTCAGTGTTCATTTTCACAGTCACATTTCTTGTTTAGTCTCACATAAACAGTACATGCTGTTTTTCAGGGAAACAAGTCGTGAAGCTATAGCATTTGCAGTATGGAGAACAAAACAATCTACAGTTGCTTGTATTTTATGAGATACAAGCAACTGAACTACACAAAATTGCACACTAGTATTCCGTCCAGTTTCAGATGGCCTCAAAAAAAATCTTGTCCAAACAAGTGCCATCAGAAGTCGCCTAATTAATAGAGTTCAGCTGTATCTAATTTATCTTGGTATAAATTCAGCTGTTCTGTGAAGTCTCCCAATATGTGAACAACTAGAATCACAAAGACAGAGGAAGCTTCTTTTGACTCTGATCAGCTTCCTTTTCCATCATGCTTCACTGCAGTGATCATGTGTTCAGTTTGAGGCAGACTGATAGTTTCCCTCCACATGCAGCATACACTATGTAGGCCAAAAACGCACAATCGGTCCACCTGTTTTGCTGCAAACTGAATTTATTTTGACTTTCTCTCAAAAATGGTTTTCTTCTGGCTACACTTTCATTTGGGGAGGATATAACCCAAAATTGTCCTGTGAACAGATTCTCTCACCTGAGCTGTGAACCTCAACAGCTCACCCAGATCTCCTTTCCTGGCCTGTCCAGTGACGATCGGTGACCATGTTTTGATGTTGTGCTCTAATCTTAAAATTCTCAGATGAATTTTAAGATTCATATTATTTTAACCTCCACTACTTTTCCCCTTACCTACTTAATGTGTCCATTGCTCCTTATTAAGCTGTTTGCTAACGGAGATGAAACTGCACAAAGTTGGACTTCTGAAACATATTGTGTAATCTTATTAACAGGAGATAAGATTTCATCTAAAAAAACATAGTTTTTATTTTATTTTTTATTATTAAAAAATCATGTATCTTTTTCCTTTCAATTTATATTTGTTTGTTATTTTGTGTTGATCCATGTTTCTGTATGTTACTAACTATTGTAAACGTCAGACATCTTATTGTGCCACATGTCTCAGTGTATGTGAGTCTCATAATCTAGTAGTTTATCCCTCATGCAAGCTTCTTTTGAGTGATTTTTTTTTTCAGCTCAAGGCAGAGTCCCTTTGGTTAAACTCTCCAAATGACTAATGAATTACAGATGAACAGTGATGCAAATTAATCTTTCAGAGGTCTTTGGATAATATGGGAACCATTTAAAACTTGAATCAATAACTCTGAAGTTGAAAGCATCCAGGCGCTCAGCATGTACGGTCACAACAAACAGAATGCAGACTGCAGGCCGTCCTAAATCTCTGTGACAAGCGCAGTCATGCTAAATCAGGGAAAGTGAAAACTTAAATGCCTGCATAACTTTATCAGATGCTGCTCTGTGTTTTCTCTGGGATCAGATGAATTTCAGCAAACAGAACCGCGGAAATGAATGAATCATCTAAACTTCACCCAGTGTCAGGCTGCTTTGGATAGCAGTATTCAACATATGATTAAATATTTGTTGTAAGATTACTTAATACAGTGAGGAAAGATGTCATTAGGTTCCACATGCTTGATAAAAGTTACACTCAATTCTTAATTTAATCAGTTTCATGTAAAAATTTCTGTTTCACTATACAGTCATCATTCGGCTACAGTCGATCCTTTTGTCTTTTGGCTTGACTCTTGTCTTCAGAAAAACTGAAAAACATTTGTTTATATCTCATTACTTTAAAAATCTGTATTAGTTTAGCAATGATTGTTCTCTGTTAAACTGTACTCATATTAATAAGGCCTGAAGGATTAAATCCATTGCACATTTAATAAAGTCAGATTTCTAGATACACCTCATAACTAAAACTTTACACAGTTTTAGAAATGAAAATTACATGGCCCATGTTTGTGTCAGTTTTGATACAAAAATGTTGATGCCTTAAAGGCTATTCTTTTCTTAATTTCGCCGTGAAATTATGATAGAGTAAAAAAAAAGATACATTCATTTTAAGTATTTTTCCTTATCTATGAGAAAAATTACTTGCAATAAAAAACAATACAGCATTTTTCATTTTTCTATAAGAAAAAATTATTTCTTATAGCTAAGAAGTAACTATACAACAACATTTTTGTTATAAATTTAGGCAAATCAACACCATTATTGAATCATATCATTTCTTCATCTTAATGTAAGTGAAGTTAGTGGTAAATTGTGTTCTAAAGCGTTTTTGCACAGTATTTGAACTCTCTTTGACTACTTCAGCACTTAAAGACATTGCAAACGGGTCACTGGGTCATGTTGTTTTCACGTCATTTGGCTGTGTCACCCCTTGTCAGAGTAATGACTCCAAAAGCCTGAGAGCTGATTTCGTTATAAATGTGTTTCCTGTTAACTATAATCTAACCCTGACATGTTGGCTGTGCTTGTTTTCAATCTGCAAGGAGATAGCTAATCTGTCCCACCTGTGTGTCCATTGCTTAATATTGCACAATGGGCATTATGTACTGAGGACACTCGTGTGCTGACATATAATTTGAGCTGTATTATGCATAAAGTGCTTTCATGCCTTTATGATGATGTCTTTTTAATTGCCAGCACATGACTATGAATGTCCAATTTTTTCCTTACACAATCATCTCCCCTCGCCTTCCCTCTCCTCGTGTTCCCCTCTCCCCCGAGCCTCCTCTTCACCTCAGACCTGATCTGCGGATCAGCCACCATCCTCATCTGTCTCCTCCTCCCACCCTCCCTTTCCTGCACTTCATCTTTCAGAACTGTAACCTACGGTGACCAGCTGTGCGGGGAGCCCCTGAGTGTGTTTATGCTGATCTGCACTTTATCACACACAGCCGCACAGCTGGCAGCTTAACTCGGAGCGTATTCCAGCCTTCCCTGCCGCTGGCTATGTTTTTTTTTTTTTTTTTTTTTTAAATTTGCGGGGAACATCCAACACCACTGCTGCTTGTTGCGCTCTCTCCAGCTGCTGCCCTGCTGTGGAAGGTGGGCTGAACTGTTAATGGCCTGTGGAGTGCAAACACCGGTGCCTACTGCTGCCTCAAGGCAGGCTTGCAGCATCCCTTCCAGGAAGAGCGCAAAACCGAAACAAATGCCAGCATTCACAAGTGGGACTGCTTCATTGATGCCATGCATGGTTTATCACTAGACTCCTTTGTCTTAAAGGGTTCTATTTAATCTTGATACCTTCTGTTGACATGTTCTTACGCATTTTAAAGCTCAAATATTCTCCACAAAATAGCTTCTTTTTAAAATGGAAAAAAAAGAGAAAAGTAGCAGAGAAGTTAGTGTGAAAAGACAACACATTTGTGTTCAGGTGAGCTATTTTATGTCAGCCTGTTTGATAAAAGTATGACATGAGCTGAAAGAAGGAAGTCAAGTAGGACTACTGTTCCCATGATGCTCTGCTGCATAAACTCTATGCAGTTTTCTGGAGCCTACTTGGTCCCTATAAGAGTTAATCTATCCATTGTTTATACCTGTTTATCGTTGCATGATTGCAAGGGACTGGTGCCCATTACCAGAGGTCGTTGGGTAAGAGACACCTTGGACAGGTTGCTAGTCCACCAAACTTTAGCTTAAAACCATAACCTTTGAGCTTTTCTTTATACAAGACCTGTTTGAAACACACATTCCTTCTACGTTGAAGCTTCTTGTTGCAGGAGATACACATCCTGACCTCCGGTGTTTGTGTAAATGACCTTGAGAAGATGCTGTGCTTAGCAGGATCTGAAGAAAATAAAAACATTTCTCAAATGTGTAAGTAGTGAGGGTCTTAGTTGGATTAATATATAACTTTTCATGGCTGGAGGATCATCATTGTATTAATAGATTGTGACAAAACTAATACTACCATGGGAGTGTTCTCTGGGTCTTCTAAACCTGGTGTCTTATTGAAACAAAATACTCTTCCTTGGTCATTTTTTCTCTCATTTATTGTTTTTGATCTGAAATTTAAAGTATCAAGAATTAGGCCTTTTTGTTCTTTTGAAATTAGATTCAAATACAGCAACCAGTAACTTTCAGTTTTTCACCGAATGAATGAGGATTGTTCTGGCAGAGTCACGGCTCCTTCCAAAGAGGAGGTCTGGTGATGAGTTGCCTCTTGCACTGCCGGCCTCCCGTCACCAAGCAGATGCTGTGGAACATGATCCCTCCTCTCCGTCTTTAAGGATCCACAGTGTCCCAGCAGCCTATCAGGATGGAGAGATCTCTATCACCTCCGCTGCCTCAGAGCCCCTCAAGAGGAGCTGGTACAGGCTCTCATACAAGGTGACAGCTCCTCACACTTCAGCATTCAGATCACCTCGAGTAGCGCAGATATCGGGGAAAAAAAAGTGAGCACACTTCCCACTGCCGTGACCAAATTTAGATTGACTGAGGGTATCTGCAGGCCGCAGCGCCCCCCATCCGCCATCCTGTCAGAGCAGGCCTGCTGGTTACCCTCCACATGAGAGACAGAGGAGCGTGGAGACACATCAGAGGGAAAAACTGGCTGCAGACAGAAGGGGGAGGCAGAGGGGAGTGAGCGCTTTGAAGCCACTGGAGGTGATGTCAAGTTTGCTTAAACTCAAGCGCGGTGTTTGAATATGCCGGCCACTAATATGGCACCAGTATCTCTGTCCTCATCTCTGTTTTCTGTCACTATGTACAATCTTGGCTCGTCTCCTCGGCTCCTGACAATGTCCTTTCACATCATGTTATTGCACCCTCGGAGCTGCAGTCAGCAAGCCGTCACTCAGCTTCTTTGTCTGAAAGTCAGGGCTGGGTTTTTTGCACTTAATGCACTCAGTGCTTGTGTGAAAGAGATGGAGAATTTTCTATCTGTTTCTCTGTCAAAGAGTCATCGACAGTGGAGCCAGAATAGCTCCCACTGGTTTCTCTGGGTCTCTGACAAGTGTTATTTTTGCGGAATGACGGCCTGACCTCCTTCTTAGGAAGATCTCTCTGAGAACCAGAGTTTGGTCTTTGTTTTATTGTGTGCATCAGCATAAAAATATTCACTATGTCCTTCGGTGTGTGACTTGCAAAAAAAACGTATCATATTTTTGATGCATTTGAGGTCAACTCACCCTCGAACCTTTTTGGAAATGAAACCAAAGCAACACTTTTCTGACCATGATTTGGTGGGATACTCCCATGAAAGAGTACAGATGCTTTTTCTGATGCTAATTTTGTTTTTCAGTAATGTTAAACACAACATGACATTTTTAATTGTTTGTTATGCTACAACTACTTCACTGGAATTTCCAGGCTTGGACCAAAATAAGTATTACATGTTCTGGAAGGAGCATTATGGTATTATATTCAGTCCCCCCTGAGTTGATTCATTGTAAATCCAACTTTCTTTGCAGTTAAGGCTTCAAGTGTTTTGGTTTATGTCTCTTCCAGATTTCCACATCTAGAGACGGAAATTTTTGCCCATCCTTTTACGGAAAACCATTCAGGCTCCGACTGATTGATTGGAAAGCATCTGGGGACAGTAATTTTTAAGTCCCGTCAAAGATTCCTAATTGGATTTAGGTCTGGGCTTTGACTGGATCATTGTAATACATGATTATTCTTTAGTCTGAACCCATCCATTGTATCTCTGACTGCATGTTTAGCACCATTGTTCTGTTGAAAACTGAGCCTTCCAGTCTGGTTTCAAGTAGCATCTAGCAGGTATTTTTCTATGATTGTGTAATGTTTAGTTTTGTTCTACCTCTCATTAACTCTGAGCAGTCTCCCTGCTAAACAGAAGCATTTGCACAGCATGACGTTGTCACTACCATGTCGCACTATTATAATAGAGTTTTTGTGCCACTCTACGGTGTTGTTTAGTCAGAAATCTCTCCCCATCTGCCACCACACTCCAGCAATCTTGCAAGTATTGATTTGAAGCAGTTCAATTTAGTGTAGGTACTGTATATAACATTGATCCACAGCAAATGTGGTTTCTAGACACTTTCCAAAACAAAACAGATCAAATTCTCACACAGAAATATATATTCAGTTCTGATGAATCTTAAAGACAGTTTCAGTTACCATGTATTTCAAGTAAACAAAATTAAGTTCTGTTAAATATGCAAACGAGTAAAAAAAAAACCTAAACAAAAATAAAACAAGAAAAATTGCTTTAGAGGAAATCCAACCAATTGCATTGAGTCATTGGCTGTGCAGCAATCCATCAAAGCAGGTATAGAAGATGGATGGATGGATGGAGCAGCTGCATTTATCCTGAGATAGTCACAAACAGGTGAAATCTATTTAATAATTATGAGGCTTCCAAAGGTAAATGATTGCACTGGATTTCTTTAGAAGTGCAACAGTAAAGTTGAACCCCAGAAAATAAAATTTATCTTTGTGGTTATAACATGACAAAATACACATTTAATCTGCTCCTGAAAATTGTGCATTAGAGTGCTCCATTTCATGCATTTTTGAGTGAATCCAGTCAGCTGTTTGCAGTATGCAATCAGCCATCCTGTCATGGCTACAGAGCAGTCAGACGCAGCCCTCCAGTGTCTTCAGCTGACTCTTCTGGCCCTGTCAAGTCCTCCTTCAATCTGGGAGTCTGAGCAGTCGTGAGGAGCTTGACATGATTGCCTTTAAGCAGCCCCTCTTAGCCAGTGACACACAGCTGCAGCCAGGCACCTCTTCTGACAGTAAGAGCACCATGATGGATTGCCTTGCCAAAACTGCTGATCAAAGGAGGTTAAAGATCAGATGTGCTTCTGGATGCAGCAGGCATGTGCAATCATCACAGATGTCTTTTCCTGTTGAATTGTAGGCTCTGTTTTTAGCTGCCTAGGCTAGTGGAGCTGCAGATGAACATAGTCTATTAATTACTGCAAATGTATTGAGCAGGTTTAAAAGGATGAGTAGGAATTTTAGGAATATTTTTAGCTGATTTAAAGGGTCCAGCTGAGTCTGACCATCATATAGAATGCCATATCCTCATTATTCTTTCATTTAGCATATAAGTATCCGTATCCTAAACGACAAGGAAAATGGGAAAAAGTTTAGTCTGATTTTTAATGTCGGAGAGTGAGACAAAAGTGCTGTCAAAATCACAGCAAATGAAACCACTTTGAATATTCATACACATAAATATAAGTAAAACATCACCTCCAGGATGTGGAAGCTCTGTGCAGAAAAGAGCAGACATGTAAAAGTTTCTGACATGTGTCACGCTACCATTGAGACACAGCCACTGATGTAGGTGGAGCTGACAGCATCCCAGCCACTGAAGATGGCTCTGGGACATACCAAGTTTGGTATGTGTCAGCTCTCATTGTTGTCAGGGTACATCCACTGTGAAGTCGGGATATGTTAACGGCATCATTAAAAAGGAAAAATAGTATGAAACAATCAGTTCCAAGTGGCAGGAAAACATTTTTTTCTTTTTTCTTTTTCCTTCATTTGTTTTTTTTTTCCCTAAATACTCAAATGTAGAACGATAATGTGAGCCTTCTATGCTTATTTAGAGTGTGTGGGCAGGGTTGATGAGAAAGGTCTAGTTTTTAAAAATGTTTCCGTGAGCTAAGAAGTTTGAAGGGATTTTTAAAGTTCAATTTTAACGTTTTGACACATTTGCATTAATGTATAGATTTTTGCTAAGCTGCTCTGGCAGCGAAACATCGAGCGGTTAATCTTTTATGGAAAAGGCAGGAGGTACAGTTGTTGTTGATATCGTCAGTTAAAATTTGGGGACTGGTAGTCGGTACCATGGAAGTTAAAATTTAAAAAAATAAGTTAAAGAATTAAACATGTCTACTTTTAAAACTCTGCAGCCATGTAGCAAATGACCCAGAGGCCAGGATTGGCCCATGTTCTGGTAACCCTACCCCCCACTGTTGCCAACTCTTCGACAAGGAAAGTAGTAACTGGCTGTCCTAAAAGTTGCTAGATAATGTTAAATTGCACATTTGGTCATGTATGATCCAGTCAGTAGAAGGAAAAAAAAAAACATTAGGCAACATGAAAAATTATATTTACATAATTCTTATGTTCTTTGTAATCCAGAACAGGATCAGTTGCAGCTTTGCGCATGAGGGATTCAATTGCAATGTGAACATGGAATGGAGAAGGTCTCTTTTCTGCCCTCAGTACTGACTGGGTTTTCTGCACAAGACTGCTGTCAGACTGATTGCCTGCAATCTTTTTTTAAAGTTATCAAAGGTTGCTCAATATAGCGACAAAGATGCTAAGTTGGCAACAGTGCTTTGCCCTGGTCTGATAGAGTATGCCTCTTTACACCTGCTACCTAAAACTGCTAATGTTGGTGTGTGGAGAACAAAACTGGTTTCGATCGTCCATCCGAGGTAGGATTAGGCCATGCTGTCAGTCTGCTGCAGTTGTCAGTAAGAAGCAGGGAACACACTGGACAGTACCTCTGGACAGGTCAGACGTACTGAGACAAAAAGGACAAACCGCACACAGGTGGTTTGGCACATGCCTGTACAGGGTGAACACAAAAACTCTGTATCAGAAAACACAATGGTTGCATTGGACCTTTTTTTGCTGCAAGGCAACAGTGCAAATGATCTGCTAAAGCAGCCCTCACCATCAAAATATTAAACGTTCTCAAAAATATTTGCATTGTTATGGAATTAGGCAATTAGAAATAACTGTGGCTATCCTAAATGACCTCAAACAAGAAAAGTTTAGCATGAAGTAATGTCAAAAAGTGAGCAAACAGAAGGGGAGTTTTTCTGGTGTCAGCTATATGCTCAGGCCTTAGCTGATACAACCACTTGTATTTTTGGCAAGTCTCTCTAACCAATCACTGTTTAAACATAAACAGAGTTTTTCTTTTCTGAATTTGTATACAAAATAAATGGATAATATTAGAGTTTTTTTTTTTAATGCCATGAATTCTTTAAGACAAATTGATTGGAGAGGAAATAAGGCAGAATGAAGATGATCTGGGTCGATTTGGGAGTCTCATTTCAAGGCTAGATTCACATTAATGGCATTTATCATTGAGAGGGAAGATGGTATAATTAGCTTGTCAGTCTACTTTAGGCTGAGCAGGCGCTCTTAGCGAAGAAGAATGGACTCTAAGCTCAAGGAGTTGACAGCTAGTCGATAACGCAGCAATTAATGTCATAAATAATTCTAACGCCAATTATATGAAAAGGGACATCGTACTGTAAACCAGCCTTTTACTCCTCGCCCGTTCCCGATGTGTTCTGTATCAAACAGAAACAGCAGAGGGTTTTTTTTTTTTTTTTTCCCTGCATATGTCAGACATATGGTGAAGTCAATAATGTGGGGCATAAAAATCAGAAGGGCCAAGCAGGAGATTTATTTGCTGATTAAGTTCACATTTAAAATATGATTTTCTTCCTCTTTGATAAAACCTTACCTGCGGTTAAAAAGAAAAACATACCATAAACTCTCTTTTAATCAAAATGATACCACCTTGATGTTACTGGACATATAAAAAAGGGCTCAGTTCATAAGGACTGTGAGTCATTTAATGGCAGTAGTGGTTAAATATATCAAACGCTCCTTCGAGCCTTGGAAGGGTCAAGCCCACAGTAATATATAGAAAAGACTGTGATGGCTGAAGGTCGCCTCAACTTGTTCTGCATAATGCATGAATCCTGTAACTCTCTCTGACTCCAATCTTCTACACCAGAACCTTGGGATGAAAATTTTACTAAGTAAATCAGCAAGTATGCTGGCATTTCTATTAACCTCCAGTGAGTGAGCTGACAGAAACATGAATCACGGAGAATGATATCGTACAAATTGTAAATCATCTTTACAACTTTGGCTTAGAAGTAATGTTATGGGATGTTGCCATCTGTTTGTCATTTGCAACAGGTTATTTTCTTTAAGAAAAAAAAAATATTTTAAACGTGCAGAAGAAAAATTGAAAACAGAAAAAAACAGGCGCTAAATCTCTGAAAGCTTATTGTAAGATTAAGCTTCAGATCTGGTTGTACTCACTTGTCGGCGGCCACGGTTGGACCCTGTGTAACTACTACTGTTACCGTTTTCAATCCTGTGGGACAGTAAGGGGGATTTCTATTCAAATCCCAAACTTTTGGTTTAAACTTTTTTTTTTTTTAAATCATGGTGTACTACTAAAACTACAACAAATATGCAAACCACTATTCAATATTCTCATTTTAGTGCTGGAGTTGGCTTTCAATTTGGTAAATCCTTTTTCTCCATATTTGTGTATGCACTGTGTATGCATTTCTGTTTTCATTAGTCATTTTCCACCAGTTATCCACTGAACTGCACTGCATCCTGTCACTTATCACCACCCTGGAAGTTATAAGTCAGCTAGTTCCATCATTGATGAATGGCACCCTGACAGTTAGCCACTGTCTATGCTAAAATATTAAATTAGCCAAAAGCTTTACTTTAGACTATATAGACTATAAACGTGCATGAGAACAAAGTAAATGAAGCAAGTTATTCTTATTTTTTTGTTTCAGTGAACATTAGAGGTCAGTATTTTAACCAGGCCTTGCAGACAGATAATAATGATCCATCCTTACAACAGTAATTAAATTCTTATCTTTCTCTGTTTTTAATTCTGAGGGGCACATTACCTTTCTTTCTCATATGTGTTATATTGACACAACCATGCAAAAATAGAGAAATAAAGTCAGACCTAACAACAATTTATTTATTTTTTTTTTTAGATTTTTCTCCATTTAAATGCAATCTTTAAGAGTCTTAGTGTACAAAACCTTACCATCCCTCATTTCAGTATCAAAGGGGAAACTAATATAAAATGTATATGGCCCTCGGCACAAAGGATGGCACTGCAACTCAGTAGGGGAAGAAATGTGCTAAAAGCTTGGAACATCTGTGTAAACACATGGCTTTTTTCCAACCATGTAGGCACTGTTCTCGTACCCTTAAGATAGATGTCCAAGGCAATATAGCTTGCCCTGTGGCGATACAGGAATGGCTTTGAACATCTGAAAAACACCAAGCTTCAAGCAGCATCCGCTTTAATATTCCAGCTTGATTCTTAAAAATAGATGGATTTAAACAATGGCTTTTATTTGACTCATGAGGAGTTGAACCACCTCCTCACCTGCTGGTGGTTTGATTAATATTTAGATTTACAAGTTTCCTATGCAGTCTTGAAAAGTGTGGAATTTGATTATCTCCCATGTCTGGGATTTATGAGTATATAAAATGTCATAAAATCTATACTTTATCACCCATCTCGTTGTTTAAATGTGTTATTTATCTCTTTTATCCCTTCTTTCATTGTGTCCTTCATTGCCTTCTTCTTTCTTAGTGTCATTCCTTGTGTCTTTCTTTACTAATGTCCACTTTTTGTCATCTTTCCTTTCTTTACTCCAATCCTTGTTTTCCTTTGTTTTCATTCCTTCTTACCTTGTATTCTTACTTTTTTGCCATTACCTTGTTTCTATCCTTCCTTTCATCTTATTTTTCTTCCTTGTGTCCTATTTTGCTTCTTGGTTTTCATCCTTTCTTCTTTTCTTGTTTCTCATGATTGCCTTTCTCCTTACTCTCCCTTGTCCTTTTTCACCTCTCTGTGTCCTCTGCTTTTCTTATGTTACTTCTCTTACTTCCTTCATTTATTCATCCCTTCCTTTCTTGTCCTTATCCTTTCCTTTTCCCCTTCATTGTGTCCTACCTCATTTTCATCCCTTTTGTGGTTTTCCTTTTCATCATCATTTCCACCCTTACTCTATTCCTTTACTCCATCTCTTTCTTTCTTTCTCTCTTTCTTTCTTTCTTTCTTTCTTTCTTTCTTTCTTTCTTTCTTGTGATCTTCTTCTTTGCTACCTTTTATTCAGTCCTTTGTTTCCTTCCTTCCTGACTTCCTGCCCCTGGTTTATCCAGGTTCCACATTTAAGGTCAACCCATGGTAAAAATAAAATATATTCCATATATTCATAGTGTATTTTGGTACTTTGAATTTTAAAAAATAACCTTAAAAGACTGAGAACTGTGGGGGGAAAAAAAATCTATCTTCAAAAGTCTGGAATATGAATTTTTTTGATCAAAAACCTGTGGGAGCCCTAAATTTACTGGGATAGGAAAAGGCAGATTCAAACACAACAACAAAGACAGAACCTTCTGCCTTTGTTGTTGTTTAATTCTGTTAATAGCCCAAGGTAAAGATTTATCTGCTCTTGTCAATTTACCTCAGCCTCAATATAAAGCACCAAGGTCACTTTTCGTCGCCTGGCCCACAGGATTAAATTGTCATGTCTCTCTAATAGGCAGCACAGGGAATCATTAGTCCAGCTCAGCTGCCTGACTGATGGGCATTTCAGTCCAATCATGAGAGTGTGCAGCCACAGGGCAGCCAATATTGACACTGTGTCAGGACTGTGAGGGGACGCCTTAATCAGCCAGGACACTCTCGGCATTGATTTGACAAGCTGCCGTAATGACCCCCTTGTTTTGGTAAAGAATCACTGTTTATCCGGGCTGGCATTGATGCACTTGGAAAGCTGCATTGTCATGGAAACTATTATCACCCGTATAAGCTGGGCAAAAGAGTGGTCTTCAGAGGCAACTGTGGATTTTTGTGTTTGTTTAACTTATTCTCATTTTCTCACATTAAAGCCGTCAGCTTTGATGTGTTTCATTGGGATTTTACATGATAGGCCAGTGCAAAATAGCACAGATTTGTGAAGTGGAAGGAAAATGACCTTAGTCTCTAAAATGTGCTTTTCTTTTAAAAATGTGACATGCACAAATACACAACCCCTTTACTTTGATACCCCAAAATGAAATCAAGTGTAATTAAATGACTCACCTGTGTCTAAAACACAGCTTTTCTGTGAGGAATGTTTGAGAACATTACTGGACAAACAGTGTCTTTAAGACCAAAGACCAGATTGTGTAGAATTTAAAGACAATAAATTCTACACAATCCTTGAACAAAAATGTGTTTTTAGCTTACAGGCTGAGTAAGGAGAACATTGAGGTGGAAAAATCTGTCAGCAGAATATCTATTGTTTGTGAGTTTGTGAACGATTGGCAAGAAGAAAGCAATATGACCTTTTGGTAAAAGTTTGCCACAAACCATGTAGAGAAAACAGAACACTAAAATAAATCGCTCTGGTCAGATAAGACCAGAAATTGAAATTTAAGGCCTCCATGCAAAATATATTCAATTTTCAAGTGTGGCAGCCATAGTTACTATGGAACGGTTTAGATCAAAGCATATTTATGTGCTAGAATAGCCTAGTCAAAGTCCATCTATTTGGAAATCTGTGATAGAGCTTGATAATTAAAGTTCACAAATGCTCTCTATATAATCTTACCGAGCTTGAGCCTTTCTGCGAAGAGAAATAGGTCCAGAATGCAAGTCTCTGTATGTGCCAGGCTGGTAGACATAAGGTTTTATGAAAGTCTTGACTCGCTGGGGTTTCACTGCTCTGTTTATGTCTGCTGCATAAAATCCAGATGTAATATATTCAATTTTGGAGTTTTATGATAAATGTGAAAATGTTTATAGCCCTTGAACTTTTACAAGACATTGCATTTATAACATTTCCTGGTGTAAAATTCCTCCCCCTTAGAGCAGGTATGGTTGATAGCTGATCTTAGAGGATGGCTGGATGTGTTTGTTTACTAAAATGAGGTGACACAGCCGCTGGCAGGAGGATCTGGAAAATCAGCCGCCTCTC
Source organism: Poecilia latipinna (assembly GCF_001443285.1). NCBI lineage: Eukaryota > Metazoa > Chordata > Actinopteri > Cyprinodontiformes > Poeciliidae > Poecilia > Poecilia latipinna. The sequence goes on along the minus strand of NW_015112965.1, from coordinate 132,392 downwards.
TGGGAGGTGTTAGACTGTAAATGTTATTGGCATGCTGACAGTCTCCCACAATGCCACAGTGTGTAAAATCGTTAACAAGCAACATAATGGGCGCTCTCTTTCCCCAAGGTGAGGACGTGGGGTGTTTTTATCAGCCTTTTATCCTTAGAGTTCAGAGAGACATTGTTTGATCTGCTTAGATATCAGAAACAAACCTCCTGTTCTTTTTGTACTGTCCATCTGCTTCGGTGATGTGCATTTACTTATAAACGAGAAAAATCTGTAAAAGGCGTAACAACTCATTCGATAAAACACCATACATCTGCTTTTAATTTGTGAAAATACAAAATGAAATCATGTACAATTTATGTACAATCAAGTTTATACAAGACAATAATGTTATTTCTGCGTATAGTGACGTAGATATCAAATCAGGACTATCGTTTGACGAGTGGATGTGCTAAAAAGTGCATAAAATGAATACAAGCAATGCTGAATACGTCTCAACACCACAGGTACCGTCAAACAGGAACACGCTACAAAGGAATACTTTACATTAAGTTTTACAGATTTACATGAAATACATTGTTCTGCGATGGTGGTGGAAGCTGTTTTTAAGACGTCCGAGAGTTGAATTACCGACAAAACTAGAAGCCTCTTTTCGCAGCAGTGGGTCTTTGTGGAGTCCTCCGTTGGCTTCAGCACTGCCTGGCACATTACTGGCACTGAGGGTCGGACAGCTCGGTGCCAATAAAAATGTCAGAAAACTTGTGTTTTGTCCTTCAACATCCAACACAAATCCTAAGCTAGGCCACGAAGAATCACCTGTGGATTCAGAATGTCATGGACTAATGTTATTACTTCTTGTCTTCATGGATGCTAAAGTAAAGTGACAACAGTGCCAGTATAGCTGTGTTCAATTATTTAAATAAGACATGATTTCTGAAAGCAAAACAACCATATTTGCTGATATTGTTGATCATTATTGATTTATCGGAATTCTTGTTTCTGGACACAAACCCGTTTTTATGATAGAGCTGTTTGACGAGCGTCCATACAACGAAGCGATCATGGCATTAAGATTGGTCATGGAGTACATTCAAGTTTCCTCATTGCCTCCAAGACAATCCTGTGTCAGGCAGTGCTTACAACCAAAGGAGGACTTAAAGATGCCCACTTCATGCGATATGTGGCTTTAAAAAAAAAAAAAAATCAACTCATCTGCATACTTGGAATATTGTGCCATGCTCTGTTAAAACTGTCAACGGTATTGTGTGTTAATGAATAGATCTCAGGAAAAAAAAAAACAAAAAAAAAAAACAGCTCTATCATAAAAAGTTACCTTTTGTTTAATTTGTGGTGATATTTTGGGAGTTTTGCTTTGCATAAAAAAGCATTTAAAACATTTACAGACTTGAAAAGGCAAGGATAAGACAAGTACATGTGTATAGAGATAAGGCTAGAGCCATATGCCATTTCAATATGGACACTGGCCGATGTTAACCATCACAAATGTTGTGAATTAGCTCCAAATGGCAAAGAAACCACTGAGAGTCATGCTGCGCACCACTTGCACTTGGAATCCTTGGATGCTGAGTTAAAAAAAAAATAAATGTGAGAAGTCCTGAACTTGGAATATCCAGGAGAAAAGTTGCAGGTTTCTTATTAACGCCAACCACCACAAACATGGCTGCCACGCTTGCTAAACGTTGGGAAAGCTTTAGTGGAAAACATTTATTTTTCAGTTTTGACTCTTGGTCAATCGCACCCAGAACGGTAAAATCCTACAGAATGTATTGCAGTGTTTAATGCATAAAATAGAGAGCAAGTTCATTGTTGTTTCCTACTTCTAACAGTAGGTATCATGTTCATGAAGCTCATATCTGCTGGAATCAACCATAAACATACCCAACTGTTCCCATCTTCTCTCTTCTTACTTACTTTATGAATAATGTAGGTGGAGTGCATACCGAAGTAATAAAACATTACAAGTATATTTCTCTCTGTTGGTAAGTACTTTTGATATATGTTGGAGATAATTAACAATATAAATGTTCAAATCTTGCTTTTAATTTAACTGCATATTTTCAGAGGACTTTGTATTTACACCATATATTTTTGATTATAATTATGATAATACCCTTTTGTGCCTGTTGGCTCTTACAGAATAACAGTTTGATGATCATACAAAATTACTTTGAACCATATTTAATGTGACCTGTATATTGTTTTGTATTATTGAATGCAAAAATACACAAATATGAGAGAACATAAAAAATTACCTTGTAGTGTGTACACCCTATACTATTGCTTTATTGAGCCAGCTTTTGATTTATCTCCAGTCATTTTGGGGAAAGTTTAGTTCTTCTCTTGTAGGACTTTCGTAATATTTGCTCATTTACATCCTTATGCTAAATCAATAGTTTGCAGAGAGGTTAAAAAGGATCAGAACCATCTCATTTTATAATGTTTGAAAAAAAATTGTATTACCAATGATGTGGAAAGCTGAAAATGAATCACAAAGTGGTTCAGCCAATTTTCTGTTTTCCAATGAGCACACATATGTAGCAGAATTTCAAAAGTGTATTATATAGTGTATTATTTATAACTTCAACTAATTCAATTTTTTGTTAAATTGAACATGATAAATGTCACCTTGAAGGTAGAAAACGTTTGGAAGTGATTTATCGTGAGCTAATTGCTTATGTCATGTCATAAAACTTTTAGCATAATTTGATTGTTGAAACTAAATTTTCAACATGAATTATTCATAACCAAGTTAGCTTAAACCAACACCATATTTTCTTCAAATAGCCGTTTTTGTTGAGACGTTCAAATGTTTGCCGTTTGGCATGGAAATGTACAGCTACAAGGTCAAATTTTACATCCATATTATTTGAAAATGGCAATTAGAAGGTTAGATAAGTAGCCTATTGAGATTATGCTGATGTTTCCTTGAGATGAAACCAAAAACGTGAGAACCACTGTTCTCTGCCATATACGTTAAGGTAAAAGCGGAATATAGTTCCAATGCACCTGTTGCTTTAGAAAATGTCCGAATAAATTTGGGTCACACAAAGAGCAAAACTGCAAAAGCATCCAATAATGAAAGGTCAGGAAATCCAAAACCTGCTGCTTGCATTGGGAACAATGCTATTCTCATAACAAAAACAACTAGACACTCATTGTTAGTGCTTTCTTTAGCTTATCATAATATTCTTTGGCTCATTTTGAGAATGTTTAAAAGTTTTTATCAACTACTTACTGTGTATATAAAACTATTCAGTATTTCTTCTACTATTAACGGTTTTTGCAGCAATGTAGCTGCAGCTCAGGTGCACTGTTGCCCCCTACAGGCGAATTGATGAATTGCAAACCTGTCTCCCTGACCTTATATCTATCCACCATTTCATAAGTTTAACCACTTTAGGCCAGTGCTAATTTCCATCCCTTACTGGATTTCCGACTCCTGTGGTAAATGGAGCGCAGCATCAGACCTCAACAATGCCACTGTGGTGGTGGATGGGCGTTGGGGTGCAGCTGGATGTAAAATACACATTCTAACAAACTGTACAGAATACTTTAACCAGACTCAAATGCAGTAGCAGTAGTTGTTCATGTACAGCTTAAAAGGCAACTTTTACAACTAGAGTATTTTATCCAGCAGGGCTTATAATTGCCTATGGTTACGCTCTTGCTCAAGTGACCCTCGTTCCCCAAAATAAAATGAAAAAGCAAAAAAAAAAAAAAAACAGTCATGGAGTCTGGTCACTGCTGTGCAAACTGAAAGTTGAGTGGTGGTCAGGATTGTCTTTATGTTTCTACATCAGTTCAGATGTTACATTGCTGCAAAGATGAAGGAAGAAAAGCAGTTTGTCTTGCTGATAAATGATCCGAGGTCCACACTGACACCCACTCAATATGTCCTCTTGGAGGTCCAGTTGTCCAGGTGTCAGGGTGAGGTCCGGAGCTCAGCACTCGTCCTCGGCTTCTCTGATGGGTGGGATCAAGCTACTGGCGGATTTATTGTGACCGACTGGTTTGACGGCGAGAGTATTCACAGGATTGATCTGTATGGTCCTCAGGTGGGTATTCTCTGGTTCATCTGTAAACCATGTCTTTTCTGAGAACCAAAATCATATAGAGACAAAGAAGGAGGGGGGACATCAGACCATTAATGCTACACACATGTGTTTGGATTTCAGTCAGTGTTTTCACATGCACACAGAGGTGAAGGTGAAAATTGTACATAAAAAAAAAAAAAAAAATCTGCTTAATGTGAGGATCTGGAGGAATTCTAACCTGAGTCCCAGTAATATTACGCAACTCTTCAATAATCCTTTAAACAGCCGGACTCTCTTCTAATCTCCTAAAGTGGTCTTTTCCAAAAACCTTTCAAAGAACTATAAGAATTATTGATCAAAGGTTAAGCTTCAGCTTCTGAAATGTATAGTTGTAAATATTGTCACATTCCTATAATAATGGCCTACATGATTATTTTTCCCTATTTTAAGGAGGTGACAATACGTAGTTTTTCATAATGCTCATCAACTCGTCCTCCAGACTGTTATTAAAATTTGTATTAAAGATACAGCTAAATAAATAAAAATATCAAAGTTGATTTATTTCAGTAATGTAGTTTAAAAAGCGAACCCTATATACTATACAGAATTATGACACAAAAAGCGATATTTGAAGATTTATTTCAGTTAACTTTGATAATTATGGCTCCCTGCTTATGGAAACTCAAAATTCAGTTTCGTAGAAAATTACAACTTACCCAGGACTAATTAAAAAAGAAAATGACTGCATGGTATGCCTGTCTACTGCACAATAAATGCATACATTTTACATCAGTGCTTTGATAAAACACAATGGACTAGCACCAGCAGATGACACAGCTCCCCAGATCATCACCAGACATCACAGGATATTTATTATGCTCTTGAAGCACTGACAGACTTTGTTTGAAATTTCTCTGCAGGGTGGACTTGCACCTGATTCTTGAGCTCCCTTTTCTCATACATCCGTCCTTCCACTAAACTTTCCAGTAATTTGCTGCACAGCTTCTATCCATCAGTTGCCTGCTTGATGACTGTCAGGTCAGTAGTCTTTCCTATGATTGTGTTGGCCATCAAATTTGTCTTAAAAATGTGTTTTGTTTTTTTTATTGGTCTTGATGAATTAAAATTTTCAAAGAAACTTAATTTGTGATGTCATTAGCTTCTAGGCAAGATTATTAAAATGAACAGAAATACACACTTATTCTGAAATATCACTGCGTGTGTAATGAATTTTTACACCATCTGAATTGCAAATTTTTAAATTAACTAGTTCAATAGTTAAGAATAAGAATAGTCAAAAGTTAAGAAATTAACTTTTTGATATTATTTCCAACTTTTACTAGATGGATCCCTTTACTGCCTTTGAACATGCTGCTTTGTTTTCTCTGCAGAAATGCAGCTCTCCCAGTTAATATAGTATATTCAATAACACTTTTTATACGAGATCCTTGAAAAAACTTTGCTTTTGGGGAAACCAGGGTGTATATTGCTGCTTCAATAGAATGAAATAAGGACGTTATGAATCGGATGCAGTGCGTCAAAAATGCTTAACCTCAGAGAAGCCATCGTTGAACCCCAAGAATGTAGCAACTGTTATAGTCCAAGCAAAGTGAAGTCCATAATTCTGTTATGAGAATGATTATTCACATGTGAGAAAAGACATCGTTGAGACCCAACAGATTTCAGTCAGCTTTTCCTTTGTTGGTTAATAACATTAAAAAACAACAAAACACTGAATGAGTATCAATAATTTCACAGGGATGCCAGGATTTTTGTCCATACATATAATATCTCATGGTAGAAGTTGTGAATTGAGGTTGATTTGCAGGTTTAGGATTTGAGTACTTTGAACTCCTTGAGTTGATCAAGAAGCGGTTCATATGCCAAAGTACTATAAAGCCAAATGTGACATCATCATCCATCCAGGACCAAACTGGATTGTGCAAAAGGACAATAATCCCAAGACAACATGAATTGCATAATAAAATACCCCAACTGACAATGTTGAAGGACCTTCATAGATCTGCTTATGAATGAATGTGTGCACACTTCAATGAAATGATGCAAAGTTGATGAAGTCACACAGAAAATGATACACCAATTCTTGTTAGAGGTGCTATTACACCTGTTTTCACATTACCAGTCACGACAGTCTTTGTTTTCACAGGACTGTGTACTTGGATAGTACAAAGTTTGAGAGGCGCGTCAAACTTTTGTTTGAATGCAGCTTTAATTAAATTAATCAAGCCTATTGGCTTTATTGAAGGTTTCTTTTGGTTAACTACACAGGTGCCTTTCAATAAATTAGAACATTGTTGAAAATCTACTTATTCAAGAGTATCAGTTCAAGAAGTAGAACTCATGTACACAAAGAAATATTTCAATATATATATATATATATATATGTTGCTTTATGGCCTAAAATAATCAGAGGGAAGACTTCTGACTTTTTTTTGTCCACCAATCACTTGTCAAATAGTCATTGACAAAAAGGATAAGCAACAAAAGGTTATTGCTAAAGAAGCTCCCTATAATTTGAAAGCTGTATTTCAATTAGAAGTTTAGTGGAAGGAAAGCAATTGTGATAAGAACAGGATAACCAATGATTTTCATTTTAAATCTCTATATAATAAACTTTAAAAATGAGTTTTTATTTCTGAATTATAACACAAACTTTTCTAAGACATTTTAATTTATTAAGTTGCACCTGTATGTTTGGTAGGTCCACAGGCATGCGTTTAAATTAACGTTACTTAGCAGCAAAGTTGTAGCGGTACACTTCATTCACATGTGTGAGCAAATACATGTTTTCAATGATACAACATCAAACATCACGTGATAAAATGCAAATTAGCATCAAACCGTTTGCTTGCAAACACACTGTCTAGAGTCGATTCTAATGTGAGATGTGGTGCATGTGTCATAATAATCATGCACCCCTGATGCATATTTAGAGGGCAAAATGTCAACAAGGACATGACCGTGCTCAGAAAATTAATTATCATGCAGAATTATTTATCTCCATACCTTGGCCAACTCTATTGATCCTTGTTGCTCTTCAGAAAAAGAAAGTAGTACACTATATGCAAGCTAAATGGATTTATTAATAAGAGAAAACTGTGCAGCATGATGATGAGAAGCAAAAAAAAGGCATGTGAATGTATTACATATGAACATAGAACAAGTTAAAAGGAGGTTATAATTTTCTCAACAGAAAATAAACAGCCTATGTTAGACGATTCTGGTTTGCTGTACTAAGCAGCTTTCTGTTTTTCATGAAAGTTGCTAAAGAACGGAATGAAACCAAATGTGGAACAGATGGTAACAATACCAAACATGCCACACACATGTAGAGGCTGAACTTAGACGAGCACAAGAATTATTCAAGGCTATTTTTTTTTTCAAACTGAGAAATATAAAAGACTGCATAATTATTTTAAATTCCGGGTGTTCTTTCAGCTGCAATATGAGAAAAGGAAAGAAAGTTAAAGTACATGATAGTTTACACACAATACCTCCAACATCTCTGCTACTGAATGTCTTAAAGGGAACGTTTTTTTTTTTTAAAAATGATCATATTTAATCGATTAATAGCAAATAAAAGTAGGCTTCTCACCTCATTTCAAAAATATTCAACAGAGCTGAGGTAATTTCAGAAGCTTAACGTTAGCCTGCTATAGCTGTTCCAAACAGTTTGTTGTCGATCTTTGTCCTGCTGCATGTGTAAAATTTTGACTTAGTCGGTCATAAAAAAATCCACAATAAATTAACACTTGTGCACACAATAATTATTTTTTTAAGTTTGACGTTTTTGCCATGTGATCAGCTCACCCTGCAAAAGGAACTGCTCAAACGGATCATAAAAAGCTCTAAATGTATTTGACCTCAGTGCCGATGAGAGTAAACCTCTGACGGGTACAGAACATGTACCGCCCGACCAGTATATGGTGCAGCGTTAAAGTATAAGGACAGACAGGTTTTTTGTTGCTCATTAATGTTTGTCATGTTTCTGTACTGCAGAGAGAAAAATTATGAAGTGAGAAAGATTGAGTTGAAGTTATTCAGACTAGGTTTTTGAAAGTTTCTGGTACCAATTCCACGCTTCATCTGCTAATGTTAAAATTAGGATTTTATGTGATAAAATAACACAAAATATTGTACAATTTTTAAGTGAACTGAAATGATATGTGCTAAAATTATTTACACATTAAAACTATGAAAAATGTGAGATACTGTGTATGTCTTTTATAGGTCAAGTCATTTAGTCAACAGTCTCTAGTGTGATGTAACAATAAATTACTTTAATTTGTGAATATATTTCTTCTTTTCAGCTTCTCTGAACCAAGGCAAAGAGTCAAAATCCCTGTAAGTCTTTGCAATCCCTGTTAATTCTGTTGCACCACCTTGTAGGTAAAAATCATTAAATGCCATTAACAGACTTTGGAGAAAAAGAAAAAGTTAAATAAACATAAACATGTAAAGGCGTTATTAGAATCTGGGCATAACTTTATTATCAACAGTTTCTACTTGCAAAATATTTTGACACAATTAAATACTTCGTAGTTTCAGATATTATTTAATGCAAAATTAACAACTTAATGGAAAAAAAAGGTGTTAGGGAAAAAAGTTATACAATATTTTTAGACAATATATAATTTTTAAGACATGTCATTTAAAGTGCAGTTCAAGTACAATAAGGTTCATCTTAAAATAGAAGTAAAACGAATGCAAGTTTTAAAAAAGACTTGAAAGATATAAGAATTAAGAAAAGTCTATAATGGAAGAATGTGACACTGAAAAACTGCAGGAAAGCTAAGTGGCTAATTATGTGTAAAATTCGCAAACAAAAATGACAATGTGACATACATAAGAAAGTTTTCTTCTGCTTTCAAGGCTTAAATTCCCCAAGTCAGAAAAAAATGAATGAAAAATATTAGATATAAGTGGTTATGTGAGCAGATACAAGCACTGTAATCACAGCAATAGATGACATCTAATGCAAACCAGGTGCAGATTAAATTTGTTTAAGATTGATTATTTTGAAATGCAGGTAGCTTCTGGGTGCTTTTCTGACATCAAGAAAGAATACAATTTATTTGCTCCAGATTGACATTAGGTACAGTAACTTGCCAATCCTCAAATAAAAACAAATTAATCTACCCTTATTTTACAAGATGATTAATGTTTTTCTCATTAAAGCGTACAAAAACTGCAGGAAAACGTGAACCTAATTGATGGGGAGGAAGTCAAAGAAAAACGGCACAAAGAAATAAGGAAATACAAAAACCCTGCTTGTTTCTTACTTTGATTGTGTAACGAGCCTCTCCTGTTCAAGGGGAAAACACACAAAGTACTGCAAACTGAACCAAACAAGAGACGCATACATACACATTCAGACGAACGTACACAAACAATCCAGATGCGGTCTGCAGTCTGTCTGAGACTCGATGAAGGACACACAGGACAACACTGACCGCAGGCACTGGTCACAGACATGGACAGGCAGACAGCTTTAAAGGGGCACATACTTTTGTTTGTCTCGCGAGTCCCTGCTTTTGACTCGGTTGGCGCGGTTGGTAGTTTGGATAGAGTGGACGGAAGAGCTCTTTTTGCTCGAAGAGTGCGAGGAGTGAGAAGAATGGGAAAGGCTGGTCCGCGACTGACCGGCATTGTGGTCAAACTGCATCAGGCAGAATATGAGGTCGGAGGGCACGAGTTCAAATGCATATGGGGGATTGGTGATGACGTACCTGAAGAAGAAATTGACCAGGTGTAAGACAACAACAAACTCAAACTTCAGTGTATTTTCATTGGGTTTTGTCTGACAGACCAGCACAAGTTAACACATAATTATGAGCTTGAGAAAAAAAAATCGCACATGATTTTGGAAATTTCTTACAATTAAACATCTAAAAAAAATAAAAAGTGACATGGTATTGTGCTTACTCTACATTGTCTCTGTTACAGTTACATACTAGTTTATGACTAAATGTACAACACGTGTAGGGGAAAGTTAGTTCTGTACCTCATCATGAAACACAGCGCACCCATGATAAAACAGACGTGAGAGCTACTTTTCACGGATACTTTTTATCCAGTCTGAATAAACTTGAGTTATGTCACAAAGCTAGCAAAGATACACCCAACAAGACCTGGAGCAGTATCTAAAGCGAAAGGTAATTCTACAGATTTACGGAGACTTAATATAAATGAATGCCACAACTTTAAGTATTTTGCATTTGTTAGAAATGTTTAACACTATCCATCAATTGCCTTCTATGTCACAAGTTTTTGCTACTTTGTGTTGAGTCTCATGAAAACCCAATAAACACGTTGAAGTTTGTGGTTGTAAACATGACAATTGTGAAAATGTTGAAGGCTTGTAAATACTTCTACTGAGTGCAACAATATAATGAAGATGAAAGCAAAACATCTTGCTCTCTTTTTCAGTATAAAGGCATCTTAATTCTCACCGTTTGGTACACTGGCTCTGTGTGTTTAGATGAGCATCCCTTAAGCGGTAGATGCCAAAACACAACATGTTGTATGTTTTCAAGGCTTTACAGAATAGGTCCCCATAGCACCCACCATCCTGAAAGACAGCAATAATAACAGAGCAACAAAAAAAGTTAAAAGAGAGAAAACTACCAGAATAATAATTTCAGTTAATTACAATTTTGCTTTCTTCAGATGTTTCTATGTGTTTACCCATAAACACTATTGGATCCAGAGCAATGTTAATCACCACTTATCTGTATAAAGGAAAAATCCTTAGATTGTTTTTTTTTTTCAGTTGCTTCTGGAATAAAGTGAAAAAAAAAATCACGACACTCCATAAATGGAAAAGTACGTCATCCCAACTGGAAGATCTAAAGCTGGGTCATCATTGAATCCTTCAGCATATTAATAAGACTAAACATTCAAACAGTAATGGTTCACCACACACAAAAAATTGACCTCCCATGGAAAATTCAGCCTTTATGACTTAAATCCAGTAGAAAAACTGCGAAGGCTAAAAGAGAAAAGAGTGAATTCTCCAAAGAGTTTTCTCTCTGCATGTTCCGACCTTGTTAAATGTTATATGAGAGTTATGTTCCTATTAGTAGAAGGGGGCTGTGCGTGATATTGACAGCAGCCTTGCAATAGTTGTGGTGTCAATTATGCTGTAAAAAAAAAAAAAAAAGATTAAGATGGGATTTTTTTCTACTGAACAAATAAAATGAAATTAAAAGTTTAATTTTTCAAAATATTTTACAGTGATCCTACCATGCTACAGCAATATAAGATAAATTCATATCAAGGTCTTTTTTAAACATTCAATCTTTACCTCGGTTGACCATTAGTGTGGACGGTGCTATATCATCACAACAAGCTCTTTACTGAAGGTTGAATGCATAATATGAGCAGACAAAGATGGCCTCAACCCCGGAGTGACAGGACCGTTCACTTACCCCGAGGTCAGCAAAGGGCCCGTCGTACAAGGCCAGCTGTGCCACGCGACACCTGTCCCTGTTTGCCAGGGTCTGCGGTGTGCTGTAGCCACCGCGTAATGCATTCTCCTCGGCCAGCAGCCCCTCAAGCTCCGGCGTGGCGCCACCCGTTACCAATGTCCGGATCAAGGTGAGGATATTATCATTGAAGTACGTCTGCGGGAATAAAGACAGAGTAGGGGGGGTAACTCCTTAAGGAAATACAACTCAGGTCTTGACAAGTTGCTAGACAGGTTGACTGTCGGTGTCTAACCCTGTGGAGCACAGCGGTGAGCCGCTGGCATTACAACTTTCATCTGTGCAATCTTTGAGAAAATATAAGAAAATTCCTTGGAAGAAAAAAAACTCTTTATGCTGCGTACTTCAGTTGTTACTCTTCTACTTCCTTCTTATTATTGGTTTGTTGATTTTAACAAGGGAAAATGTCTGCCCTTTTTCTCCACAGTGCAGTCCCTCGTCTCCCCACGCTTCTGCTCTGAAGTGACATCTCCCTTGGCTGCTGACAGCACTATTGACTAAGATGATGGATGAGGGCTGTCCATTAGGTTGCATTACCTTTGTCTACACTGGAGCACACTTGAAGGCAGCTTTGTTCTAACCTCACTCAAACTGAAAGGCAGACAAATGAAGCCATCAAACTCACTAGAAGTTCCAGCCTTGTCACTTATCGTTTTAACTGGGCTGCTGTTTTTTTTTTTAAGGTGAGATGGAGGTACTCTGCTATCTTTCCTCATATGAAAACATAGCGTGTCGTTTTAAATCTGTTATCGTAGCCCAGGGGTTCTCAAACTTCATGTTCAAAAGTCCAATAAGGACCAACTTCTGCAATATTTCAGTTTTACAGACAATTCTGCTTCATAAATTGAGTTCCAAGTTTGCATTTTCCTTACTGACTGCGGTTTTGTGCAAATCTGTACCAAAGAGTCGCCGTTCGAGCCTGAAAACATTTTTCTTTTTTCTTTTTCTTACCGCACTCATTAAGGAGTCCAGTACACTGACTGCAAATGCTGTCCCACAGGCAAAAGGCTGAGTGAGGTATAATTCGGTGTCTGGATCGTCGTCATCGTCTTGGTCCAGAAACTGAACATTCGAGTCATTAACTGTAGGGAGGGGAAAAACATAAACTTCATGAATTATTCAAACTCTCTTTGCTTGCTCGCTTCTCACTACAAACAGATCTCATGGAAAGGTTTTTGACTTGGGAAAAAGCGTGAGTCAAGCAAGTCCTTGATTTGCATGGAAAGGGAGAACACAAAGCAGGCAGAAGCTGCAGATATGGACTGTATTTGGAAAATTCTTCTATGTTAATTTTTTTTTTTTCCAAATATGTCTCTCCATTTAACTAAAATGACTCTGTGTTTGATATTTGTGCTCAGCTATGTGGCCTACTTGCCTCCGCCACACTCCATATCCAGGCGATTCATGCACACTCACGACACCATGCATATTGTCAAAGTTCCGGGCTTCAATTCAAATCCCTCCTTAAGGTCAGTATCAGTACAACCAATATGCCATTGTTTGTCTTGTAAATCCAAGACAGAACTTCCAATTACTTCTACTTGCATGTCAGGTCAAATGAAAGTAACTGGTTGCCCCAGAACCTTCTTTAAAGATGTCTTTGAGCACAAAAAAAAACACATGCAGTGGCTGGAAGAAAGTAATGATGTAAAATTTAGTTGGAGAACTGCTCCTTCTGTGCAGACAGAAATAAATGTCAGTCATATGGACAAAGCTGAGATGAAAGAAGGGAACAGGCCAGAGAATGTGATCTGACAGAAGATGCTACGAAAACAGCCACAAGGACTTCTAAAGGGATCAAAGGCCCTGTAATTCTTGGAAAAAATAAAAGGGAGAAATTTCGCTTTGAGATAAGGGGTGGGGGGGAGAGGGGGGCAAAACAAGACAGGCAATTTCAACCAGAACCAAGGGTAAAATGTGCTCAAAGTGATGCCAAGGGAATGGACTGAGCTTCTTGTGCAGCAAAGAGAAATCAAAAGAAAAAGCTGATATGGAGGCAGCAGCAGTTACAACACTGCAGTACAGGACACAGGCGCTTCTTACCCAGCTCAGTTATCATTTGTATGCTGGTCCCACTGCTTTTATCCTGACTGAATGAAATCACAGGCACTTTTTTGCCTTGCTTTGCTAACGGTGCTGGACAAGTGTTGAGGGAAAAACAGTTACTGTTACAAGTCAACAAGGGGAAAACACACACACACACACACACGCACATGCACAAAAATCCACTTTTTTAGCTATGTTAACCACACATTAGCAGACTGTAACAGCAAAAACTGGTTATTCAGATCCACTACTACTTTAGAGAAATGTGGTTTTGCAGCTATCATATCAACTATTAAATATTCAGCAGCAATCATACCAAGCTCTGTTATGATGGGAATATTTGCTCCAGTAGTAACAGAGGTCTGCCGAACTAATCCGTGGACTGGGCTGTTCTCAGGAGAGGATCGGTCCATCCCTGGCGGCGTGAAGCCTTAATGGACACACACATACGAAAACAACACGTTTCTGTTAATGCAATATTCAGTATTTCCTCATAGTATCCAATGAGACAGCATCAGCCAAAGCTTTTTTTTGTTTTTCACCACTCATCTGCCTTGGGTGACACAAAAAGTGTTCATGTCAACTAAACATTTTTACATTCAGTTGTATTACAATGTATTTAACTGGGATTTGATGCAATAGACCAGCTCAAAGTAGGGCACGTGTAATTGTGATGTGGAAAGAAATGTACACACTGTTGCTCTGTAAATGTGTATTCCACTCTTTATACCTTGATGCACCTAAATAGATTCCAAAGCCACCAACTCCCTTCAAAAGTCACACATATATATATATATATATATATATATATATATATATATATATATATATATATATATATATATATAAAAGAGTAGAACGGTCTTATGCTGCAATTTCAACTTTAAGCTTGCTGCGGTATGCCTCCACTATTTTTCTCATCTTGATGACAGAAATTTTTACACATTCTTGTTCGCAGATCAGTTCATGTTTCGCAACATCAGATTTAAGTCTGGACTTGGACTGGACCTTTCTAAAACACAAACATGCTTTGATCTGTACTATTCCACTGCAGCTTTTGGGTTCATCTGCTGGAGGGCAACCTTCTGCCTCTGACCAGAATCATTGTCCCTGCTGAAAAAGCAATCATCCCCGAACCATTCTGCTGATTTTTCTTCCACACATATGGCCGAAAAGTTCAATTCTAGTCTCATCTGACCAGAGCACCCTCTATTACATGTTTCAATGGGTCGTAATAAGACAAATAGTACAAAAGTTCAAGGGGTATGAATACTTTTGTAAGGCTTATACGCTAAGTGCAGTGTTACTGTATTCATGTAAGCAACCAATATTAGTCCATGTATAATAGATGTGACACACGGCTCATTTTGTTCCCCTTAGACCGGGTGTGCACGGAGGCGGAAACCTCTTACACACATGCAGAAAAAAAACAACAAAAAAAACCATGTAGAACGGAGCCATAAAAGAGAAAATAAACGACGCAAAATTGAATTCAGATTGACTTGACATTTCTTGGTTTCCTCAGACTGACAAGTAAGCACATTAAATCAGTGATGCTGTATGTATAATACATGGGCCATGTTTTGACATCCATCACATACTGCTGACTAAGGCAAATGTGAGGTCATACATGTATTAGACGAATAATGAAATTGTCAGGTATTTTTTTCCTTCTCCTCAGGTCAAAAGGTTTCTAAAAGCATTTCTTCTAATGCTGAGCCAATGACTACATTATGGAAGACCATCTGATTCTAACTGAATGCTCTGGTGGTTCTATTTTAGAAACCTGTAACATGTAATATTAATGGGTTAAGAAAGCATTGTACACAAAGCAGCCCCAGTTGCTGAAAAATAAAGACTGTAAATGTCAAGCAAAGGTTTTCGTGGCAATGATGTGCATGTTGCCACCACTGAGGTTTGTGAGGTAACCGGTTGTTACAGTAACCCGAGGAACAGTCAGTAAGGTTTACTGTCAAACGCAGCGACAACAGGTCAGCCATGCAGCTCGCAGTGAGCAAATATTTTCTGTGCCGGGGCCCTGTCCCTCCCAGGCGAGGCAGTGAACTATGATAGGGCGCTACTTACCTTGCGAATTGGCCTGCAAGACCCCGATGCTGTCGTCAAACTGCATGGATTTGATGTTAAGTGACGCCAGGATGCACTCTTTGTCCTGCAGTGATGCATCATCAATATTGTTCTGATTGGCTGACAGGATGACACACATGTCACAGAGGTTGATGTTGACAGCCCTCAGATCAGCCCTGCTCAACGGTGTGCCCTTTGAGAAGGAGAGATGAAAATATTTGTTACTCAAATAACGTGAAACAAGAGATAGCGTTCTCAAACTTGACATTTTTCTGCTAAAAATATCTCGCACCAAATACTGTTGTGATTGTTAACATGGCAAGCAAATTTTTCATTACTCCAAGTATGTTAATGTGAGGACAACAATCCTGTTTATTTCACGAATGACTGGTTGAAAGGCAGATTTTGAAAATACTTACAGGCAGAATGGATAATTTGGGGAAGTTGTGTAGAGTTTCCCACTCGCGCTTGAGGTATTCCAGGGAACCGACAAACACAATGTGTTTCAGCTCGTGGTAGTGGAAGTTGCTCGCTCTCAGGGGCATGACAAAGTTTCGCAGACCGATCAGCGCTGATTTCACATCTCCAAAGATGCACACGACCACATGTCCACTCAGAACAGTCATAGCTGCTTCGCTGCGGGTCTGAGAGGGAAACGATGTGATGAAAAATGGGTGTTTGTGACAGAAACATGAAACGTGTTACTGCGCCATTCATTTTCACGCAAACTGCTCTGCCTATAGATATGATGTTAAAGTGATGTGAAAAATGGCACATGTGTAAGTGCAGGAAATGTTCTCCGCACAGACCCTGTGCATGGCAAATGACATGTCAAACACCTCATTACAGAGTGTTTGTGTGCCTCGTCAATCTTTGATGCGGCTTTGTGACAATGCACATCTTTCATGAGGGAGAAGAGTGTCGGAACAAATGAACTGTGTTCAAGCGAGGTATCAGGACCCACCAGGATGACCTTCTCGATATCTTTGGACGGGCACCAGTGAAACATCCCCGTGGAGTCGTATTTCTTTATGTTCTCATCCATGGTCTCAATCTGCTCACTGCCTGGGATGAGGAATGGGTCATGTCTAATTGAATCAGAAGGTCAGAGGGACAAAAACGACAGAAGATTATTGAGCCGAGTAGCTTCAGATTCAAGAATTCAAGACTACAAATGTTTTAAATTCAAAAAAATACATCAGTTGGACTCCAAAATAGTATTTTTTTTCCTGCTGTGTGCTCATTGCTGTCAAAGGCCATCTGCAGAAATGTCAACCAAACCGCCCTGTCATCAAGCAAAGTGACATCAGCAGCAGCAGCAATCAGGCGGAAGGAGATGGCAGCAACACACCACCTTGACTGGCATGAGCAAGGAGATGCAATTACGCCCCCTTACTGCGCAGAGCTTGAGATGGGAGTGTGCTGGGTGGTAAAAGCTTTAACAGACCAGATTTTAAATATTTCAGCAATTTGCCCAACCGTATTTGCTTTCCAAAGTGAAGGGTATTAATGTTTAAACAGACCATCAGGGCTGTATAAACAAATTGCACCGAGCACAGGGGTTTAGCTTCAATCTACTTGTCATTGACCGCTAAAGAGGTCTATAAGTATGGGAGCATGTGGTTGGGTTACAATTGTTTTGATCAGGGGACTGAAAGACTTTCCTTGTTATGTCCTTGATTTTTGTGACGTATTACATAAAACATTTGCATAACTGTACATGATCAGCCACCTTTCCACAATTATATACAGTGTTGGCCAAACTTATTGACACCAGCAAATGAATCGTTCTCAATTTCTCTTCGCCCACTTTTTCTAGAGTTATTAATCTTTCTTCAGCACACCTCTTTGCTTTTCTATACAACTCATTTCCACACAATATATCCATAAAAGGTTGATTTGGGAACCATTTCTATTATGTTTTTGCCATCATCTTTCCGTTGAAAGGCCCAGTTATGATCTATTTTAAATTTTCTGGGAGAGGCCAATAGATTTTTATTTAAAATATGTTGGTATTTCAAACAGTTTATGCCATGCACTAAAACATGGCCACAGCATCACAGTTCCTCTGCCATACTCAACACTGTCCATATTGAGCTTTTAGAAATATTTATACATTAAACTCACATGAATGACACAGAAAAACTCTAATGCTAATATTTGTGAGGATAAGAAGTAGTTTTTTCTTGGCATACCCAGACAACCAGAAATATAAATGTAGCTGCCTGATGTTTTAAAATTTTAATTTATTTTTTTTTTTACCACTGTCACGGTATGATGCTAGCCATCTACCATACCATCCATAGAGTAAATATAAATTCAGACTTTTGTGCCTGTAATCTCATCCACACGAACCTTAGTCTCATGTGTTATATATATATTTTTGACAGATTAATGTAAAAAAAAAAAACACCAACTGCTAGATTACACGGATGACTACAGAGCACATGCTATAAATTTACTTTGTCAGATTCAGACCACAGACAAAAAAAACCCAGACAGCAGCCTTCTGTCCCTGTCCAAAACCTTTAAAATACTTTAAGTCATCTCTCCATAAGAGGAGAATGTCTTTAATCCATGTGAGTGCTCTAAAAGAATGCCATCTAAAATAACATGTTACGTATGCATGAAAGTGTCAGCTGAAACTACCATCCCTCAGGCTGCGAGAGACTGAAGCCAAAAAAACTCGCCTTTGGGCTCAAACACCCCCAGGCAAGAGCTGGATGTCCTTTCTAGAGCAGATACAGCTGGGGAAGGAAATGTATTTTCTGTCACTATCTACCACTCAGTCAGCTGGCTTTTAATTTAACAGTAGGCTGCATGTACAATGAATTTATGTGCACAGTACTTGTAGGAAGACCCAACTTTAGTCAAATTTTATGTTATATAGAGCTAGCATACTGCTTGCTAATAATATTTAAAACATTTTTTTAGCATTTGAATAAGCCTTGAGACCGAGTTGAACTTACACTTCCAGCAGGTGCTCTGTGTACACATTTCTAAAAGAATTTCTTTTTGTGAGGGGATGTACTTAGTGTTATGTAATTTTATTTGCCTCAAGATCTCATGGCACCCTAATAGACACATACTTCTCTTTGGCATTTGTAGCTTGTCTTCTTTTATCGCATGATTAAATCATATATTTTACTCAGTTAATAGGTCAAAAGTTGAGTTGTAAAACATTTCAGTACAATGTCATGGAAGTCGCAACATAAATCTGGGGATAGAGCTCACGTCAACACAGTTCTGTTGGAACCAGAGACGATTAAGGAAGGAAGTGTTGGTGAAAGCCACTCTGACGTTATTTATTTATTTTTTTTTAATGTTCAAGTTATTTCAGCAGCTAAAATAAAAAAAAGAAGTTCTACAATTTTTACTTAAATACCTATAACATTTTATTTTGGCAAATTAAATATTTAGTGGTGGATATCCAGCCCTTTAATATGATCAGATCTCAGTTAATTTAATACATAATTTTAAAGTTGATTTTTGTTGAGTATTATTTTACCTCTGCATTTAATATGTAAAACTGAATTTTTCCATCTCCCCACTTTAATATTTAGTGGTAACAGGTAAAAGTAAAATACAAGTGGGCATTAAATATGCACCTACAATGCATAGTGTCAATGAATTTACAGATTTATATGCATTTGATTTGATCCTGTTTAAGACTTGTGACCTCAGAAAGCCAGGTGAAAGAGTTCGCCCATTGGTTGTGTGACCCTCATTTCAAATACCGGCTGCCTTTGGACTGCTGATAATCCTACTTTTCCATCTCTTTTAGTAATTGCCGTGTTTTCTAACCAGCAACTTTACCATTACTCTGGTTTTGTCATGTTGTATATTTATCAGAACTGTTTGCAGTTTTAGTTTTCAACAGAGCTTTAAAGTGTTGGGTTTGTCAGTAACAAAGAACACAAACAGCATCGTTAAAAAAGGGTGAAAAACGGGATAAGCACATGTTGTTTTCTGCTTCTCCAACAGAATTTTGTCTAATCAGCTTGACCTTAAATGCAAGTTCTAAGAGAAGTGAAAGCACTTAGAGGTTTTACACCTTGACTAAATATTTCATCAAAAGTCAAATATTTGAGCACTCACTCAATGGAGCCGCTGTCACTTCAGTTTGTCCTTGCAGAGATGACTGGTGAGGCTGAGCTCTGCCAGGATAGCCATCGCTCACTGTCAGCCATGACGGCCTGTCACTATCCTACACCGCCAATTGCCTCGGCAGTGCAGTGGCAGACATGACGTGTATGTCAAGGCACTTCGATGTGACCAAACACGTTTTGACATGCCACAGTTAGATGTGTCTTATGACCCATCAAGGGGGCTGTGGAAGGGGTGTTAATTTCAGAGAGGTCGTCATTGCGGAGCTCCAGACGGGACGCATTAGCGTGCTGGAAGTGGGAGCGACACAGCCTCACGGACATAAGTGAGGGTTGTTTGTAACCCCACAGTTCTTTTTGTTATTATTATTTTACCCAACGTCACTATAAATCAAAAGGTCAAGTGACTTCTAGAAGACCTTAATGAATCATGAGATGTACAAAGCGGTCACCAACAAAACTGCTTTGCACAAGACTTTGTACCTTTTGAACCTTTCCCACATTGCAACTCAACTGTTTTGCATTTTATTGGGGTTGCATGAGACAGCTAAACACCAAATGGTGTATAATTATGAAGTGCAAAGCAAAAATATGCATGCGTTTCAAACTTTTGTAACAGATTAAAACTATATATCAGAAATGTGTTTGGTGCATATCTGTTCAGCCCCTTCAATCTAACATTACATCCCCACAGTTATACAAATAAGTATCAGGCTGTAGGCATACCTTACTTTCACAAGGACAGGGAAACTTGTCAAAGTTGATGAAAAGACGAATGGATACAGGTCAGTTTAAGAAGAAATCCTGTTAAAGGCTGCAAAATACTGAGCTGAGCTTACATTACACTCCCAACAGGAAAACAAACGTAAAGCCAGAATTACAATGGAATGTTTTGTTTTTATCAAAGAGGACAATCATCTTTTAATCCATACTTGAATATAATTAGGAATCTCTGGCAAGATTTAAGAACTGATGTTTACAGATGCTCTCCATCCAGTCTTGAGTTTTAAGCCAAGACAATGTAAAAAAAAAAAAAAAAAAAAGTTAGTCTAGTGTACAATGCTGGTGGAGACATTGGTTGTAATAGGACATAAATGTGATGATATATACATAATTTTGCATGAAACTGCATCCACATCCTTTATGTTTTTGTCTTATTGAAACTTACACAAGCACTGAGGGCTGGAAACGTCTTTGAAAACCCTCCTGTCATGTAAACTGACAAAGGGATGCTCTTCAAAAACCCTCAGCCAATCTGTTGATCATTACTTATTTACAAAGGCCTTGAGGCCTCAGGTCCTATAAAAACACATTTGATACAGCATACACCCAGATGTTTTTTTTTTTTCCTTTGCTTGTTGCAATGAAGTATCCCTTAGGCAACCGCAGTAAATCCCTCTCCAGCGTGTAGACAGCAGGCGCTGAATGGAATAACACAACCACCTGAATTGCTGTGGATTAGTGTGGCGAGTAGATGGATCGGTTTGGTGGGTTCGTATTTGGCTGATGGCTACAGTGCTGGAAAAGCTCGGGTTTTTGTAACCCAAGAGTCCGGAAAACCCCTGTAGCAATTCAACATGAATGCTTTGAAGCAAATCAAATGGGGGGCAGACACCCCAAAACCCAAGGCCTCCGATCAAAGGAAACGCTAACTAACCAATGCATGTAAATACTTTTATTCATAAGACATCAAAGTCACTTGTCTAACCTTTGCTTGCTGCCTACCTGCACCTTATCTTGCAATGTTCAATAATATAGGCAAGTGGGTTTGGTTTAAAAATGTCAAACAAATAGCGGTCCCCATATTAGCCAACGCTAAAATAGAGTCATCTGTCAGTTTTAATGAAATTACATCTGTTCCACTGTATATACATCAGGCTGCAGGTCCTCCCTGCTGCATGGCTTTCTCATCACATGGCACTTAATGACAATGAGTGCTACTATTATCATTCTGGTAATGGTCTCTTGTTGAATAACAGCGTTATCTTAAGTCAGGATCAATAAGCGCTGATTTAATTTCATGAGACAAGATAAAAGCAAGGTAACATTTGAATTCGCCTTTCATTGCGATGATACATATCATCTGTGGCCTAACGTGCTGAAAAGACCTCGGAGGGATCCGACAATAGATGAATAGCCTTGGGCTATCCATCCTTTAGAGCTTCTCTCCCTGCTAGGTGCTGTCATTAGTGCCAGACCTGTTTAAGAGCTGGAGTCTCTAGTTGTCACATGAAACCATGTGGCATTTGCAAGTCTGACATGTTTTTTGACGAAAAAAAATGGGTTCAGGGAGTGGGCTGGGGGTTACAGAACATGCTCTTCAAGATGTTCTTCATGAGATATCGGTGTCGTACCTTGTTATCTTGGGCGAGGAGTTTGGAGAATTTCTCATGCCTCCGTTGCGCTGCTTCTTTTTGGGTGACAGAGCTGTCTGTTGGTCCTCTTCAACTGAAACAAAATGTAAAGGTATGAGGAGGGCGGCGTTGTCACACATCAAGTAAAAGTCACAGAGGACACAGCACAGAGCGAGGTCGATGAGTTTAAAGGGACGGTACACAAACAGGCTGGAATGTTACTGGGCGGAAATAGAAGACAGTTAATGCAGATAGAAAATAATGGTAGATGGTTTTTTTATGGATTTATTTACAAATACAAACATGCAAGAGCGCCACCATGAACCTTCATGCAGATTACCAAAGTCCAGTTTGTAGCCAGAGAACTCCTGTAATCTAGATTAAAAAAAATCTAACAATAACGATACAGTAAGGGTTAATGAGATCTTCTCATGATATTGAAATTTCTCAATATGTATTATCAAAGTAAGGTATTTTTCCAACTGCTGCCAGTATGTGACTA
Organism: Poecilia latipinna; assembly: GCF_001443285.1. Classification (NCBI taxonomy): domain Eukaryota; kingdom Metazoa; phylum Chordata; class Actinopteri; order Cyprinodontiformes; family Poeciliidae; genus Poecilia; species Poecilia latipinna. The sequence goes on along the minus strand of NW_015112965.1, from coordinate 109,748 downwards.
TGTGTGTTAAAGAAAGTTTACTGTCACAATGCGGGCCCTGCAAATGAAGATGAGTACATTAAGCTTAATATATTGATGTAGCTACATTTTAAAGGAAGTAGACCTTTAGCTGCCCTGTTGTGTGATGGAGCCGTTGGGCTAGCCATAATTTGCTTTTGCTACTTTTGATTAGTTTTTTTTTTTTTTTGGGAGCATTTTGGATACTTGGTAGAAACGGGAAGTGAGAGAATAATAGACAAGATGAAAAAAATATATATTTTTAAGCACTGTGAGAATACAACAACTTGGTAACTGTTAGCTGCTAATGATGCTAGTAAAGCTACCTGACTCATGTTTTCTGCTGTGCTGAATGAAAGCTGATTGAAATTTTATTTTTCTTTAATGAATTTTTATTTTTTCTTTAATGAATCTAGACTACTCGCACACACACACGTATACATATTAGATTTTTGCGATAAGTATCAGGCAAGAAGTTTCCTCTTTTGTTTAATTTAGATTTTTTTCAGAAAATTATTTCTTGAACCAAGCTTTATTTGATTAAAAAGGCTACACTCTTTTACCTCGTAGGCAGAAAGTGGCTTTGTAATGTATTGCTTGCATTCTGATTTTAGTCATTCATTTAAAATCTTCTAATATTAAGCCTCCTGCAGTACAACAATTTCTAGTGTTCCTTCATCTTGGGAGTGGCGGCCCCCGTGCCAGGGTGATTTATGCACAGCGGAGATGCCCCTCGGACATTGTCTTCATCACTCCACCAAACCGCGCTGAGCTCTTCATCGGGACTGAAGGATAAGTTTTTCCCATGGGTCAAGCAATCAGGCAAATATTTTCACAAGGTAATATCACAGCTCAGGAGGGAACAAGTCAGCAGGAAAATAAACAGGAGGAGCCAAGAGAAGCAGTTTTACTGATGGAGCTTTAACAGCCACCATTCTGGGGGAATGGCTTGTTACAGTGTGTTAAGGCTGTTAAAGACACGCTTGAGTATCTTTTCAGCGACGATTCAAGCTGCGAATATTTTTTTTTTCCTCCATCTGCTTTTTTCTTTAAAAACATATGAAGAAATTGCAAGTGCTTGCATTAAAATTAATAAAGTCATAGACGACACTCCTCTGCAGATGAACTCAGGGTTTCCAGCGCTGATCGCATGTCTAAGACTGACATCATAATGGAACAAGTGCAAGTACACGGGGCCGCCAGTGGAGAGCGACGCTCCGACACTCGGGGGCCCTTCACATCTTTGCTCGGCCTGTTTAATATTTAATGTTTTGCAGCTGACAGCTGCTCAGGCTGGGTCATTAGTAAAGAATGCTACACATGCAGCCACTCCAGCCTGGCAAGCACATGCTTTGGTTGTGCTGTTGTTGAACACAGGCCTGCCTAACACAGCAAGAGTAGAAGAGAGGTGGGGTAGTTGGCTCTTACACTGCCGCCGACCGAGTGTGGTGACACATGGGTGACCGGGATGGTATCTGTACTTCACCGGCAGGCTTCGCGCCCGCTGAAGTTGACGAGTCTCCTCTGCCACCCCTGGCAGCCGGCCGACCCTGGCCAGGTCTCTGGAGCCCACGAGGCTCAGTTTCAGGGCGGAGGGCTTGCTGAGGGGCAGTAGGCTTCCCTTGCGGTTGTTTACCAAGGGAACGGGGACAGCAACAACTCTGTGAGGGCCCCTAGAGACCACGTTGGCTGAGACATGGTTCAGTTTGGCTGATTTGGACTGAAAAGGCGGCGCTCGGATTACAGGGCTGCTGTTTACTGCTAAATGAAGAGGAGTCAAAATCAATAGCTGCATGATGGATTTTTTTTTTAAGTCAGCTCAAACAATCTAAAAAGCCGCATAATATTCTGTTAGAAATGGATAAATGAATAAAAAAACGTTAATCATTGGCACTACTTTTTTTCTCAGTAGATTCATGTTTTAGTTTGTCCAGTAAAACATTTAGTGCCTTCCAAAAGTGTCAATAGCACTTTTTAAAATTTTGACAAGTTTCATAAACTTGTACAAATACAATTTTTCATTATTTTTAAGCGACGGACTAAAAGTATGGTTTTGGTAATTATGAAGTGAAAGAAAAAAATATATATAAAAAACGTTTTGTTAAAAAAAAAAAAAGCTTGGTGTGCATTTGTACATCTACATTATTCTAATGCCCATCAATACAATAAAGAGCAACCTACTTTAAGTACTCACTTAACAACAAACGTGAAAGAAGATGCTTTGGTCCGATGAGATTAAAACTGAACTTTTTGGCCCTTGTGCAAAATACTACACCTAGCGAAGAGCTAACACTGTTTCATTACCCTGAATGCACCGTTCATTACCCTGAACGCACCGTTCATTACCCTGAACGCACCGTTCATTACCCTTAACGCACCGTCCCCACAGTGAAACGTGGTTTCTGCACCATGTTCCAAGGCTGCTGTTCGTTAGCTGAGACAGAAGAAAACATGGGCAATACTTACAGATTCGTGTTTACAAATGGACTTAATCCAATCTGTGTTTGGGCTTTGTTGCAAAGAAGAAAGTACAAAAATGTTGACCTCTAGATCTTATACAGAGACTTGCAGGTATAATTTAGTATACCAAATGTAGTTCTACAAAGTATTTATACAGGGTGCTGAATAAAAATACACATTGCTCTGTTTATATTGCTAAAATACACATGTAGCCTTTTCCTTTCACTTCACACTCTACTTTGTGTAAATTTATTATATTAAATCCAGATTAAAGAGTAAATCAAAATTTGTGGTTTTAACGTAACAAAATATGAAAACGTTTGAGGGCTATATAAACACTCTTGCAAGGCGCTGTAAGGTAGGACTTCATTTAAAGTAACTTCAATGCGACCTTTATGTGTGTGTGTGTGTGTGTGTGTGTGTGTGTGTTAATGAAACAAGTTAATAATTAAAGTACAATCACTAGTTTGGGTGGGTAACTCTTTCTGGCACAAGAATGCTAATATCTGAATAATTGAACAAAGCCTCATTTTTATTTAACGCCACTTAACCAGCTCGTATTCACCTCAGATGCAATGTTCCTTTTGACATTTTACTTTGATATTTATTATACACATAAATTAATAAACCTGCTTTCAGGTGCTTTAGCGATTGTTGTGCCACAAGAAGAAGGAGGTGACACCGTGAATTACAGCAGCCACGGCTGCTGTGTGCAGCTCATGGCTGACGGGTGACGGGGAGTGGAATTCAGGCTAAGGCAGTGATAATAAAAGGAGGTAAAAACTAGTGACGATAAAAGAGAGAGAAGAGGAATGCTTATTTAAGTTAAGGGGGGGGGGGGGGAAGGTCTGGAAGCTAAAACCGGAGAAGAGAGATGATTATTCTAACAGTCAGCTGTCTAGCAGATTATCCTCCCTGTTTCAGACCTCCACTATATATCTGCCTCACGTCAAACATGAGCAGCACTTCTTCAGGACAACACAATGTGGCAGATTTGCTGCACAGATCCTTTCGAAGTGAAGTGGATGACACTTGCCTGATGGCTAAATGAAAAATGCCAAAATATTATATCAATTCTTACTTTTACTTTTATATATTTATGCATTATTTATTCCCAGGAAGAAAAAAAACCCTGCCATTTTGATGTTTACTCAAAATCTGTTTGTTACATTTTGAATTGATCAGTGATTTAATGTATTCACACATAGAGTGAGGCAGCAGCACCCCCTAGTGGCGACACCCCAGCGTAAAGAAAACATTTTCCTCCGGCTTTGAATGCAAAATACAGTAATGGATGATGACAGAGGAGACGGTTGAAATACAGCAGGTTAGAGACAGATCAGGTGGTGACAGTTGAGAATGCGCATGTGGAAGTGTTAGAGAGAGACGTCAGGAGGAGGAAATCAGCACTTACTTGATTTGATATATCCATTATAGCTATTTTTAGCTGAGGAAAATACAGAGATGAATGAGAGGTTACAGGGGAAAACAGACGGCAATGAAAGGCAAATTAAAAATGAAAACAGTGGATTGAAGGTTGAGGAGTTTGTCTTTTTAAGGCACTGAAAAGAAATCCAGAAACGAACCCTGAAGACAACAGGAATTAGAGAGTAGAAATAAAAAAAGAAGACATTTATGTTGAATAACTTTTTGGGTTTTTTTTTTAAAAAATGAATAAATTTTGATGTCAAAGCTGAGATGCTACAATGATTTTATACAGTAATTAATCAGACAATTAGTTTGTTAATTGACTGTGAAAATTAGTAAGCAAAATAAATATATAAATCACAATACAATTAGTTTTCTTCCTGAGACTAAAAATTTTTTTTTTTAAATTGCTGGTAATTAACCCCCAGAGTCCAGGTGGCGCGTACAAATCACTTCCTAAAACCTTTGACTAGCATTTCAGCTTTCTCAGCATCTTTCTGAGAAGTCTGAGAAAGCCTTTGTAGGTCAGATTGGCTGTTACAGGCCAGTAAAAGCACCACTCTGAAAGTTTATTTTGGGTATTTGTTTACACGTATCTGCTCAGTGGTTCGTATGGGCGAATCCTCCAACCACGGCCCACACCTCCAGGATCTCTTCTGCCGTGAATTTGCTCATAATCTCCTCAAACCTGTGGTTATCCCTGCTGCTAGTGTATCTTTACAAAAGTCAAATAAATGCAGAAAAACTAAGGCACATATATGTCAGACGTTTAAGCAATATAAAGTTAGTATATATTTTTAAGAGGTTTCTGTTCCAGCATTATTCATTATAGTCGTAAATTAAAATGCCATCTTCTTCAGCTCTTACAACTTCAAGAAGGTTAGCATTTGATTTTGAGTTTTGCGTTACCAAAATAAATAATCAAATTGTTCCTTAAATCACTTTCTCACTCCTCAGATGTGCCCATGAGAACCAGCAATGAATGTGCAGAAGTTTGAGCGAGTCACTTTTTTGTGTGCACGAAATCCCACACTTGCTCATTAGTGACTTATTTCGACCCCTTGCTCACAATAAAGGTCATGCGTTGAGCTTAAGGCACGATGGTGACAGCGATGTTCAAACAGGGACCTTGCTGGTCCTGGCATCTGTCGCCTGCAATTGCAGGGCGCGAGCAGAGTCACAGGACTAACAGGCTAGCATCTGTCCCACAACCAGAGCAAAGCAGAGGAGGGCGGGGGCATCTTGGTTTGCCTGGTGGTTACGAACTGTCAGGCTGAGTTTCATGATAACCGGTAGCATTCCAAAAATGAAAATGCAAACATAATTTCCACGTCAGGCCGCATAAGGCCTTGCTCTGTGTGTCTTGCGCGCTGTGTCGACAGCGGATGTGCAGCCACGCCGGGGCAACGTTCGCCAGGCGAATCTCACAGCAAACAGCCCTAGAAGACACGCCGAGGGGCGGGAATGCCCAAAGAAGCTTAGCTCCGCTCAGAATGCTCTTTGATCTGGAGATATTTACTGAAATTGCATGGCAGTCTAAAATGTTTTCCAGCAAACTGCTCTGAAACCTCAGACACATTCTGCAAGACTGCTGCCACGCAGCAGAACAGCCTTTAAAAGGGGGAGTCACACCTGAATTAAAAATTCCCGTTCATCTCAAATCAATTCTTTTACATTCAATACGATCCAGCACTCTGTTATTCCACATAAGATCCAGCTCTGTTCCAATCCTCTTACTGCAGACTTCACTCAGGGTTAGGAAACTAAAAGCTAGAAAGCACATCCAGCAAGCGCAGCACTGGTTTATCTGCTCAACATGTTGCTGATTTTACCCTCAGAGCTTTTCATCCTAATTTAATAAAGCCACTACGTTAACCTCAATATGTGCTGAAGTCTCCTAAAAGAAATTCCCCTCAGGTGTTGTCAAGATCACTTTTAAATTCTCGCCGTCATCTACTTATAATAATATCCAATCCTGCATTTCTCATTTCTGCAGGGTTGATTAGTGATGTATTTGGATTAAATATGTTTTACTTTACTCTCTTCAAAATAATCTCCAAACATCATGCTGAAAACTGCATTAAAATCCTCCAAAAGTGACTTTGTGTTGGTGTGTGAGTGTGTCTGAGAAAACTTAATGTTTGGTTATCTGTTTATTTAATTTATGCAAGGGCAATTTTTGATTGACAATTTCTAAACAAAATACCTGCATGCCTCACACAACAGAGAGAAATAGCTTCCAAACGAGACAATGCAAAGGGAAAGACAAGCACCAGCTGACCCAACAGTCAAAAGGCTAAAGCAAACATCTGCAGTTCTGGTCAGGAGTTTAAAAACACTCTTAACAGGCATAAAAGTCATTTATTTGAGCTTTTAATCATTTTTCTGAATTGTTCATTTTTTCAGCTTGAGATGTTCATACAAAAGCTACTAAAGTGTTCTTTGAAAACAAAATAATGGGTGCAGACATCCGTTTATAATGCAGACCCACACATATTATTGGTCTGTTTTTTTTTGACCAATCATCTTGCCAGAATTGGTAGAGTTCACGTACATTGGTTCCAAAACCAGGTTTTGATACTTGTCAAAAAATCCTGTCAGATTCAAGTTTAACCCTTCTGATTCCACTAGTTTCAAAGGATTTAGATTTTCACACACTAGGGAGGTACCAATAAAGAAAGTTCACTCTGACATATGTCAAGAGATTCCAGGGAGTTGATATAATTTGTTAAAAAAACAAAAAACATTTAAGGCTCTTTTATGATTTGAGCAAATCTCCCTGGATAAAACACCAGGCCAGCAAATTCAAAGGGTAGTCATCCTTATTGGTTAAATAACCAATTTAAACGTGTGCATCTAAGTCTGGTTGTTAAAACACACTGAAGTTGTGCATTGTAAACTTATTCCATGCTGAAAAAAAAAAAGAGCAATTCTAGCAAACTATCAAAAGTCCAAATTACTATGACGCGAGAAGGGTAAGTATACTTCTGACCTGAACTATATGTTCTGGAAAGTGAGGACACGGCAGCTAAAGCCAGAAAGAACAGAAGCCGCAGACACACTGCAAAGTCAACACAGAGCACAAGTGAAGAGCACACGTCACGGCGACAACTTACAGGCACGTAAAGTGGCCGAGCAATCATTAACAGAGAGAGCAGAGAGTGGGATGTCCCGATGAGGGGAGTCCAAGTTACAACGCACTATAACCGGCATGCAAGAGCGCTCCCACTTTGAGCGCCTGCGATCAAAGCAACATGCCAGTCTCATTCTCTTGAAGGCGGGTGTCTTGGCTACAGTCATGGGTTCAGACGAGAGGAGAGGAAGAGCAGGTTAATGTGGAGGGTCGCTCTGGGGGAGAAGAGGGCAAAGGCAGGTAGGCTGCAGAACAGAGCCTTTGCAAGAATGAGCATGTTCAGCTTTGTTGTGACAAATTACAAACTTTAGATCTTATTTGGATTTAGGTTTTTTTTGTGTGTTTTTTTTCCCCCTTCCAAATTTTTTACTTTGTGGAACAATATATTTCCTGCCTTTACCCCTTCGCCCTCATCTAATCGTGACCCCAACAAGCTTATGCTCACTACTTTCTAAGACACTGCATATCTCAGCAAATGCTCATAATCTTGCACTATGCTATGAGTTAAATCCAAAGACAGCACAGACTTCTAAAGAAAAAAAAAAGTAAGTCAAATGTACTATTTTCACAAAAACAAAGATAAATCTTATATCACATACAGAAAACCAGAGACATTCTAACAGTTGTACAAAACAGTGCAGGGTCACAAATTACTTTGACATGACTGCAATAAGATGTGCAGTTATTATTTCACTGGCCAGTGGTGACACCTTGTGGTGAGGTTGAGAATTACTGACTAAACTCTGCAGAATTCCCATAATTAATTTACTGTTCCTCGTATATGTAAAATTAAATAAAAATTAGATATTGTTAAATTAAATGTGTTAATAATATTTGTCATTTATGTAATTGTCAGTCTAAATGCAACACATGACAATGACTGGGGTCCAGGCAGCAAACATCCACCGTTTCATGCAGCATTCACTGTGCATTCAAACAGGTCGCTTCAGTCTGGGATGCAAATAGCAGGCTGTGTTTTTGTAGCAGAAACAAACCAACATTACTCACAATATATCACTAGAAAGTGATTTTTTTTTTAAATGTTCCCAAGCAGCAAAAAAAAAAAAGAATATATGAAATGCGAAAGTTATGTGTTGGTTTTTAATGAAATAAGGAAAACAATTTGAAGATGAGTTAACAACAACATGATTTGTTGTTTTTTTTAATCGTCTACTATAGCAAGATCCATCCGGGTATCTGTGGTGTTAACAGTCTGTCTGAATGCCTGCTAACATGACAGCATGTTAAAGTTAGTTAACAGAACAAACATCGAGATCAAAAACTCGAACATGAAACGCATTTAAAAGGAATTCAAAAGACTAAGATTCAGATGAAAAGCCTGAAAGATTGTATTTGCTGTTAAACTGGGGTTGACCTGAGAAATCAAACTGTAAAAGTTAGCAGTAAGGCACTTCGGTCAATATTAGCTGTTTTTAAAAGTCTTGTACAAATAAATTTGACTTTCTTAAAAGTGATAAATTATGTATGTGCATGTCTTCAGATCTTTGGAGAGAAGGGCCTGATAAGGGTATAATGATGAGGTTTTATAAGATTGTAGCTGGAGAAGAAAAGCACCTAGTGAAGCAACTGTAGTTTTTAAAATCAAATATCTCTCTCCATCTTAAACTGTGCATACATGTTTAAAAGTCAAATTACCGGACACTGTTTTATTGTACGATAACTTACATTTCTTGCATCCACATTTCTTTATTCTTTTGGGATCTGTTATGTCATCGTGACAAGCCTTGCAGTAAAACAGCGCCCTGCAGAATAAAGAGAGAAAGAATTCACTAAATGCTGGTGCTGCTTAAAGTTACTACTGAAAAAAAAAGTTTAAAGACGGCTGTGAAATTGGCCCAACATGAAATGCAGAAAATCTTTGAATTACATTTGAAACGAAGGAGTCAGTGCAGTTTATCGGGGGGCGCCACACTAATGAACTGCACGTTACATTTTGATGTGTGAACACTGTTTATGTAGTTGGACCTTGATGAGTCATGATTCTGTGTGCTCAGTTAAGAAAAGGACTGACATGTTTAATCTCCAACTAATTACCTTTTTACTTCTTTGGCATCACTTGCGATGAAGAAGCCCAGGGTTCCCTCCTGCATTTTCACATGGTTTCCAGGGTTGATCAAAGTGCTGGGAAGAAAAGGGGAAATGTTATTTAGGGGTTTGTATAGCTGATTTAAAGTAGCTTCACAGCGTCGACCAAACTCTGCATTATTTAATGCACCCAAACAGCTCAGACAATCCATTTACCTGCTTTCCCTTTGATCAGATTTGTGCTCTATAGCTATCAAGAGTAACTTCAGCTTCACGTAGCAGAGTCTGCAAAGCATAATACCAAAATTAGATAAGAATTGGAATAGTTCACCGACAATCATACTCTTCATGAAAACCAGAGCCAGAATTAAAATATATATTTCTCATCTTTTCATCTTAAGGGTAAAACATTTTCAATATGTCATAGAAAATATACAATATTTTTGATGAAAAGGCCTGCAATTGTAAATACAAAAGTGTAAATTTTGCATATAAGGAGGAAATAAAACGTTAGAAAAGAATGCTAATATTTTACTGCTTACTCGCAGATGACTGGGAAGGACAACCCAACAAAGGCACTTGACAGGTACTCTGTGTACATCTCATTGGATACTCCTTCAAGGTAGTACTTCTGCCATGTGTCCTCCTCAATCTGCAATAAAGAGAAGATTTTCTAACAAAACATGAAAGTGGTTCATTTATTAAAGCCGTTTTCACATTTTGCCACGTTGCAACCACAAACTTCAACGTATTTTAAAAGGGTTGTATGTGATAGACCGACACAAAGTGGTGCATATTTGTAAAGTGAAAGGAAACGAATACGTGGTTTTCATTTGTATAATTTTTTGAAAAGTGTGCCATGATTTATGTTCTCAGCTTCCTTGAACCGCAAGTCTTTTGGGGGATTTCTCTACCAATTGGGCCCATCCAGAGACTTTTAATTGCAAAATATGCACCTATTACTCCTAATCACTTATTTTTGATGCCACAGACAGATGAATCCTAGCTGCGGGTACCTTGATAAAGGACCTCATGGAGAAAAGGTTGGCCAGCATGGTGGAGAGTCCTTGAGCTAGGCAGCTCTGGGCAATGAACCCGAGTTTCAGCTCAGCAAGGCAAATGGCGTCATCCCCCTCCTTCCAGTTCCAGCTTGGGATGTTCAGAAGGTGAGCCTGTGGGAAAGGAATAAAATGCTACTCACTGCACATTTTTAGGAAGATTAAAAAAGTGATTAATCTCAACACAAAACGCCTTAAATTATTTGCAAACAGCAGAAACGTGTCCACAGTAAGGTGAATACGAACCTTATTGTGGTACTGCAGCATCTGCGTTATTATTCTGATCTTCGGATGGTAGTTTTTGATAGATATTACCCTAACAATAGACAAAAAAAGAGCTTGAATCTTGTATTATTTACAAAAAGTGGGTGAAGGACAGAAAAATGCACATCTTAAAATCCGATTTAGAAGCTGAGTGAAAACGTGGACTAGTTTTAGAAACCTCATGATGTTGGATGCATCTTCGGCGTCTGGGTCAGCACAGTATTTGTTCGCCAAGATCAGGCAGGCATCAGCTGATTCAATCTAAAAATTGCACCAAGCAAACGTACATTTTCCCATAACGCATATCATAATCCGACATGCACACACAGAAGAAGGATTATATGTTACCTTCACTCTGGCTAGGTCATGTGGGTTCAGGACAGACCCCTGGTAAAACTCTACTTGGGTAAAATGACGCTTGAACAAGGCTTCCAGCTCAAGATTAGGGGAAATACTGAGAAAGAGGGGGGGGAAAAAATACTCATAATAAATCAGAAAATTTAAGAAGAAGCATTTCTGATGTAAATTTAAATTTGTTTTCACTTGCAATCCACAACAGTTCAAAGATTTGCACTTACTTATGGAGAAAAACAATTTCTACATTGACATCATCCCTGTCCTTGTGTAGGAAGTCTTTTAGGAAGTTGGACACACTCTCGAGCGTTATGTGACCACAGACCACGATGTGCCTGGAAAACGAGGGGCAGAGCGACAATAAAACTAAAAGGCAGCAAAAGACAAAAACAGAGGAAAAAAAAATATATCTTTG